>NC_066579.1:6505400-6808000 GCF_024323335.1 Lathyrus oleraceus | reverse complement strand
AGAATGGTGGAAAGACGGCGAGAACGTACGACGATCTTGGATATTAATCAAGAAGACTCTTCAAAGTCTGAGATTGGAAAGTCTGTACCAATCTAAGGAGTTCACTCTCCGTAGAGTACGGAGGAGTCGGGAATACAAGGTGATGAATCAGAAAAGTCCAGACGAGTCTGGGAGTTCTCAAAATTGGAAAGCTGACATTGGATTTGGATGATGAATGCCATGGTTCGACGAGACGACGGGTGTTTAATACCAGATTTTCCTGGTTTCCCCAAGCAGAGTTGGGATTGTTACCTCCTCAGTAGATTCAAGGTCTGTGTCTTCCCTAGCAGGGTCGGGATGGTTATCTCCCCAGCGGGTTTGAGATCGGTGTTTCCTCAGCAGCCAGGCCTGAAGATTGCTGTTTCCCAGCAGAGGTATCTATTGGTATTGGTTTCTCCAAGCAGAGTCGGGATTGTTGTATCCCTAGCAAGTCAGAGACCGTGGTTTCCCCACAGAGTGCGTTGGTGGTTTATTCCCCAGCAGCAGTGCTATTCCCCAGCAGGGTAGAGATTGGAGTGTTGATGAGTTCCTCAGCAGAGTGCCTCGAGCTCCTCAGAAGAGTCCCTTGAGGGGGATACTTTTTATGCATTCATCATGTATATAAGCATAGCATATTGCATAATTAATTGCGTAGCATTTCCATGGTTATGGGGCATTACGCTAAAAAATATCATGCATCAGCATTGCAAGCATAAGCTAGTCTCAAGCCGTGGTTACCGTTTGAGATTTGGTTTCGACGGTGGGTGAAGATGCTACTCAAGCCGTGGTTACCGATTGAGAAGTGGTTTCGCTAGTTGGAAAATCAGCATCAGCATTGCAAGCATCAGTTACTCGAGCCGTGGTTACCGCTTGGGAGGTGGTTTCGCCAGAAGGTGAAGATGTTACTCCGAGGAGTTTGGCGTCGTGATTCTAATCCACAGTACTCCCCGGTAGTGCGATACTGGAGGAAATTTCTATCGTGCGAGATAGAAGTCGGGAGATGTTACTCTGAGGAGTTTAGCATCATGACGTTGGAGTAATAATGTTCCCCAGTAGTGGGATATTGGAGGAAGGGCTTCTGTCGAGCGGAGATGGAATGATGATCAGAAAAGTTTCGGGGTCCAAGAAAAGAACAAAGAGTAAAGAAAAGAGAAGGAGATAATCCCCAGCTGAGCGCAGATTGTTCGTTCACAGTGGATTAAGTAGGAATGGAATGCTCATGGCTTATTATTCCCAACATAAGTCGTTGGCCCACGTGCCGTCTCATTCGTCACTTTACCTTATTGCTGCCGATGCTGACGGGCATGAAGAGTTTTTCGGGTATTCAGACCGAGGCGGGTATTCAGACCGATATGGCAGTCAGGCCAGTTTTCCGGTGTTCAGACCGATATGGCAGTCAGGCCAGTTTTTCGGTGTTCAGACCGAGGTGGGCACTCAGGCCAGTTTCCGATTTTCAGGTCGAAGAAGTTTCCGACGTTCAGGTCGAAGTACTTGTGGCACTCAGGCCAGTTTCCGATTTTCAGATCGAAGAAGTTTCCGACGATCAGGTCGAAGAACTTGTGTTTTCAGACTAGTTTCCGATTTTCATATCGAAGAAGTTTCCGACGTTCAGGTTGAAGAACTTGTGGCGCTCAGGCCAGTTTTCCGGTGTTCAGGCCGAGGTGGGTATTCAGACCAGTTTCCGATGTTCAGATCGAAGAAGCTTCCGAAGTTCAGATCGATGCAGCTTGCGGCATTCAGGCCAGGTTTCCGGTGTTCAGGCCGAGGTGGGTATTCAGACCAGTTTCCGATGTTCAGATCGAAGAAGCTTCCGAAGTTCAGATCGATGCAGCTTGCGGCATTCAGGCCAGGTTTCCGGTGTTCAGGCCGAGGTGGGTATTCAGACCGAGGTGGGTATTCAGAGCAGTTTCCGATTTTCAGATCAAAGAAGTTTTCGAAGTTCAGATCGAGGCAGCTTGCGGCATTCAGGCCAGGTTTCCGGTGTTCAGGCCGAAGGGGGCATTCAGGCCAGGTTTCAGGTATTCAGACTACTGAGCGACATTCAGGCCATGGTTATCCCTGTGTTACCATTTATTTTGGTATACAGGTCGACATTTTGTTCGGTATTCAGGTCGACTTTCTCCGTACCAGACGGGTGTTTCTTTTCAAGATTGCTTCTTTGCCGATTCTGACAGGCATTGTTAATTATTTCCCATCAGAGTGCAAATTGTTCGTCTGTTCTTGGTATTCAATCACTCTTCACCCTGATCATCTGAAAGCCGAGGCTATTCATATCGACAGGTTCATAGTGGATTGAATAGGGGCAGCTGTAACACCTCAAAATTTTCCCTCCTCTCTTGGGGCTAGCTTAGCATATTGCATTTCATCTTTTAGGACATTAGTCATTGCATCTTTGCATATCATGTGGAAACAATGAGCAAGTCATCCTCCTAGGTCTTTCTCAGAAGATGGAGAGGTTAAGGGATGCAAGCCTGAGAGTTTCATGAATTGATCACTAGCCATTTGAGGGTTTGTGCTTCAATTAGGGCTTCTTGGTTCCTCAAGGAGATTGATCAATATTTTGGTTGAAATGGTACATCACCATCATCATGGTTTTATCATCACCAAGAGGTTCAGTGTTCCTGATCAGATTCCTTGGGATTTGGGTTTTGACCTCTGGTCAACCCTAATTAGTTGAATTATACCAGTCAGGGTTTTTCAAGGAGATGAGGTCTTCATTGAGATGGGGATCACCACATGGTTTTATTGAGCTTGTGAAAGCTAGGGTTTCATTTTGGAGCCATTTCATCAGGAGATTGAGGCTCAAATTCATCTATGTATGACCAAGTCATCTGTCAATTGAAAAAGTCAACCAAAAGTCAATTGTTGGATTTGGAGGTGGGAAGTGATTAGAAATACTTCATTCATGTTCAAACAAGTCTCATTTGACATTTCAAACATCAACATTGAAGAAAATAAAGTCAGGACAAAACATTCCAAAAATAGAAAGTGACCTGTAATTCCAAATTGCCAAAAATGGAAAGGTTTTCTACTCATGATTAAATCTTCAAGAAAGCTTCAAATGAAATTTTGTTGAACATGAAAGTTGTAGATCTTGTTCTCTCATTTCCAAAAAGTCCAAGATCATGAATTTCGCATGTATGGTTGAAGAGATATGGATCAATCTTGGTCAAATGAACATGGAACTTCAAAGGAGCATAACTTTCAAACCATAAGTCCAAATGAAGTGGCTCTTTTTGCAACATTCTCCTTTTAACCTCTAGTTTCCAAAATAGGCATTACATGGCATGCATTCCATTCACATAAAAATTTGGAAATTCACTTGCATTTTGGAGGGAAAAAATGGAATTCAAAATTGGTGAATCATTTGCACATTCTACCACTTCCATTGGCCTTAAAACATCATTTTGAGTGAAAATACAAGGCAATTCGTGTACTGTTCATGCCTAATTGCCATGCAAGGGTGAAATGACCAAATTTGCAAAACACCTCCATTTTCCTTAATTTCCATTACCAATTTGCTAATCTTGATTAGAGCATGACTAATAGGGAGTATATATTGTAAAGCCCTAACAGAATTTCACAACCACACTTCACAAATTTCAGATCTACAAAATTTCTCTAAAACTTTCTCTCAATTTTTCTTCACAATTCTTCAATCCAATTGCATTTTCCTTGCCAAATTCATCATCTAGCATCATCATAGAGCAAGATGCAAGCAAGAATCACATGAATTCGTGGAGTTTGAAGCCTATGCATACTTGAAGATCATCAATGGTGGAATTCAAAATCTGTTGAACCGTGCTCAATTGAATATCAAGACTTCATCCATTCACTCATACAAGCTTTGTAGAGGAAGATTTAAGCATAGCCAGGCCTGGAAAACGCGAATTCAAGAACTGCTCTCCAAGAGGTCATAAAATCGCGTCTCTCTTTTCTCAATTTCATTATGCTAAACTTGTAGATCTCGTTTTTGTGAGCATGCTGAGCTTTGAATCACTTAAAACCGTGCATTATTCACTCAGTTTCGATGATTTGAATTTTGATGTTGAATTCTTGATTAACTCGATCCCTTCGATTCTTGATGATCCATGCCTAACTAATGATTGATTCATGACCTATGATGTGTGTACTTCATGATGATATGATTATTTTCAAAAACTGGAACAAAAGTTCATCATGATTGTTGGAGATCTACTGTTCATAGCCGTGCGTTTTGAAGAAGAAGATACAGGGGAATAGGCCACGGTTTCAAAACCGTTGCCATAGGCATGCGCTAGGGCTGCAACCTGATTGGTTGCATGCCATTCCCATGCAAGCGCGCCCTTGTGGATTCAAAAAGCTACCGTGTTCGAATCCTGCCAGGCCATATTTCCAATGTTTCATTCAATTTTCCATCACATGTTCATATATGTTCTTCATGCATTTTTTTTAATTTTTCTTTAACTTTCAAAAATCACAACAAATGGAAAATTGATCCAAAAAATATGGTTGTTTTTGCATTGTGTCACATTTTGTGTCTAGAATTTTATGGATATTATTTTGTAAATTGTGCCTGGCTGGATTTAATTTTGCCTTAGGGTTTGTGAACTTGAATCATGTTTTGACTTTGCCTTGATATATCATTTGTGAAATGCTCAATTTTCATCCAATGCTCATGAAATTTTATATGCTATAACTAGTCATCTTGCTGGACATTTAGGTGTTGAGTTTGCATTTTTATCAATTGTCATTGTTGAGTTATGATTTTTCTAAGTTAGGTGTGACAATTTGTGTCACACCTTTGCTTGTCCAACTTGATGGATGCATTTACCCTATCAAATAAATTCCAATTGTTCTGATTTTGTGTATGGTGCTTGATATGATTGTTGTGAATGCTCATGATTTTTTGTGGAATTTTTGGAATCCTTTATGATTTGATTGAGATTTTTCATTCTGGATGGTCATTTTTGAGCTTTTGAAGTGTCTTGAACTTCCATGATTTGTGAAATGCTGGTTGTTTATCCTATGAATGTGAAATTTTGCATATTGTTTCTAGACATGTTGAAGTTTGTTTTGGCTTTGATTGGAGGTCTTTATCATGTTCCAATGATGTTTTAGGCTTGTGCTAAGTTGATGTAGCATTTGGTGTCTCATTTGAGTTTGTTTTGCTTGCCTTGACTTGATGAATTTAATTACCATGCCTAATCATGTCCAAATGCCCTAATTTTTGGTGTGTTGATCATGTTGTGTGTTCTGTTTAGCCATGATTTTTTCTTGAGATTAATTGAATCATTTTTGAATTAATGTGCATTTGTTCATTTTGTTGTCTCAATGTGCTTCCAAATTGCATACCTTGCCATGATTGGTTTGTGAAATGAATTTGGTTGATGATATTGACATGAGACCTTTTGGATTGTGTTCTTATTTGATTTAGGTTGATTCATGTCAATTTTCATGTTCTTTTTTGGATTATTTCTCCGTCTTTGACCCTAGGCCTTGACCTAGTGGTTTGTCTCATCTTTGAGCTTTGTTTTCAGGTTAAGAAGCACATGGCCATGATTGGATTGATTCACTTGCTTGAGTTGAAGAATTGTTTAATGTTGACTAATATTGAGTTGTTTTGTAGGTTGATATTAGCTCATTTGAGTTGAGCTTGTGGCTTGCACCTTGTTGCATTGCTTGTTTGACTATGTCTGTTGACTGTTGACTATTGGTTGTCTGTTTGACTTTTTGAGTTGTATACTGATTAAGTTAGATTTTTTTCAGGTACATTAGTTGCTTAAGTTCTTTTGAACTTGCTTTTGCTTTTTCTTGGTTGCTAAAGCATTGAGGTATAATTTCTCTGACTTCATACAGGATGATACATTATGGCAGGGGAGTTATACTTAGTGAAGAGGCGGATGTTACATGGCAATTATAAGGATGACAAACGTTATTGACAGAAGTATTTATGAAGAATATGGAAAGTATAGCAAGGATATGAAGACCTATAACTAGGAGGATGTTCGGAGGGTAAGGGGGAGGTAAAAACGAGACAAATACACATGACATACACTCAAACCATTCATTTTAGGCTCTTCTTGACAGAAAACAAGGAAGTCAACCTTTTAGTGTTTTTTAGTAAGAACATTTGGCCCCCACCATCGGGCCTCAATAAAACTTACTGAGGCTGTCATACCCCAATTTTGTCCCTACCCCGATACAATTTTCATCTGATCCATGACTCTACTGCACATGCATACATTCATTATTTCAAAAAAAAAAATAAAAAAAATAATAAAAAAATTGGGTAACCGGTTACACAGACCCAAAATTGATTTTTTGGCCATTTTAGACTGTGTAACCGGTTACCCTAATTTGGGTAACCGATTACACCTTCGCAGACAGCAAAAACATCTCTGTTTTTTTACCCAAAGGACCTTTTGGTTCACCCACTTCAACCCCTTTGCTTCCCCTATAAATAGAGCACTATCCTCACTCATTTTTCAAGCTTGAAAGCCACAAAACCTTTGCCCAAATCACCTTCAAACTCCCTCTTTTCAACCTAAACCCTAACTCACCAAAACCCTTTTTTCTCATTTTAACCACCAAACCACCATGTAAAAATCCACCATTTTCACACAACAAAAATAGTAACAAACTTCTAACCTCCACTTACATAATCATTCACCATCACCATATAAAGTTACAACTTCCTTCTTTTCCATTTTCCTACCACAACAACCATAACCACCCTCTTCCAAGAGTTTTGCTTCATTCTCAAACCCAAACACAACAACAACCTAGTTTTGACACCACAATCTTGGTAATATTTTGGACTCAAACTCCTTGATATTTTTGGTTTTGTTTTGTGTTTAAAAAATGGATTTTTACTCTTGGGTTGTATTTTGAGAGATATTTGAGTCAACTTTGAGACAAGTGGTTTTTGTTGGGTTTACACCCTTTTGGGGATTCTTTTTGCTCTTACTACTTTTTATCCACCATTTTCAATCAAACTTTGTTTCTTGTTATCCTTTATATTTATTGGTTGATGAGTTCTATTAGATCATGACCATGGTTGTTTAGAGTTGATTAAATCTTCAATACTTCAAACCTATTAATGGTTGATAAATAGATCATTCATGATACTTTGAGGCATTGATAGGTTGCCTCTATTTCACCCATATTTGAGTCATTTGATGCATAGGTGAAACCATATTCTCTATATTAATTTGCTAATCCATTTGCTTATTGTTATTCTACTAACTACTAACTACTAACTACTAACTACTAACATTTATATTATTGCACTTTAATTCCTGGAAATTTATTTTATTTTTACTAACCATTAACTACTAACTTCTAATATTTACATTATGCACTTTACTTCCTTGCAATTTATTTTATTGTTCATTTACATTAACTAACTATTATTGTGATATTACCATTCTTTATCTTGTGATTTACTTTTATGTCATTACCTTGTAATTTACATTTAAGTACTCATTATCATCATCATTGTACAAACTCATCATGCATGTTTATTTACTTGTTATTTATTTTATTGTCACCATACATTAAAAATAACAAAAACATGATAAAATGGTAAGACCACAAATATTCACTCCATTCTTAATCAACTTGGACTTAGAGAATTTCATCTTAGGACCTTTGCTTGGAAGCCTTCCTTTACTCTTTGTGATACATTGTAAACACTTGGATTTTCATCCGTAACTTACATGCATGTTGTAAGAATGGCATCATGGCACCACCTTAGGGGGACATGTTTGTAAGACCATTATCCTTGGTTTAGCATAGGTCACTTTTGCACACAAAAGGATTTCTCTTGGGCTACCTTACAATGAGACTCTTTATTTTCTTGTTGGTTATTTTGCATTCACGTTGCATAAGCTAAAATTCATAAGCAAATCTCATTTCGAGACCATTTTCATAATTCAATTCATATGCACATGTAAATACAAACCTCGGTCAATATCGAGTGCGCCTTTTCTAAATCAATTCAAAACACCCTTGTAAGTCGATTACTTGTAAAAGTATCGCCATCAACCTCACATAGCTTACTCTTGGGCTTTCTTAAAATGAGACCTATTCGATTTTTATCGAGTAGAAGAGCAATACACTAAATAAATTCACTTCATTCAAAACACAAATCTAAAACCTCGATCCAACATCGAGTATTTTCTCTCAAACTCAATTGAAATACCCCGATCAAATCAAAACACTTTCATAATAACGAAGTGAAAAATGAGATGACTTTGAGTTTTTCAACTTCACTCCTCAATTGGACGAATACGAGTTTTCTTACTCGGCCAGATGAACAATTGTCATTTTCCGCCAAACATACAACTTAATCAAATCATTTTCTTAACAAACTATACGAAAAGGGAGATGGTCTTGAGCCTTCAATTCCTCTCCTCAAATGCTTGGATATGAGTTGTCTTACTCATCCATTCAAGTATTTGTCGTTCATGCTAAAATACATCAACCATATACAACCTTATTTTTCATAACTACTCAGATGGAACAGAAAGCGGTCTAGAGTCTTCTATTCCCTTTCCCGATTATTAGGATACGAGTTGTCTTACTCGGTTATCCGAGTATCCGTCATCCGTTTAAAATACCTTAATCATCATTATGATCCTTTCATAATTAAGGATGAAAAAGAAAGCGGTCTAGAGTCTTCTATTCCCTTTACAGACTGTTAGGATACGAGTTGTCTTACTCGACCATCCGAGTAATCGTCATCCAACCAAAAATCTCAACACAACCAATCTATCTTTTCTCGCCCTCGTGCGATCGAAACCAATTAAAACATCCAACATATTAATCCAACTTGTCACCCCCGTGTGACCAAAACTCTGTTCAGAAAGAACACTGTTTAATCCTTTCTAATGCGCACAACAAACCAATGCTTAAGCCTCCGCCGAGAGTAGACAAGTCAGCATTTAGCCTTTAGAACGCGATCTAAATAGATGTTCGATAAAAGACACCAACCAACCGTAGTTCCCCGAAATACGAATGCTCTGATTTCCTTATTATACCATAAGGATACGTAGGTAGGAGATTGTTGTATCTTCGCAAGCACACTAATAAAAAACCTCCCCTTTCTCCTTTCTGGGGTTCTCATCCATTTCTATTTTCAATATTTTATAACCCAAAGATAACAAACAAACATAAATTAACACTTGAAACGCACATTAGAACTAAAAGGTTCCCGTTGAGTACAACAGACGTAAGGGGTGTTAATACCTTCCCCTTACGTAATCCACTCCCGAACCCGAATATGGTTGCGACGACCATTATTCCATTTCCTAAAGGTTCTATCGATATTTTCCTATCCCTTCATTGGGATAAATAAAGTTCGGTGGCGACTCTGTTTGAACATAAATTTTTTCCGCGACCATCGGGAGGAATCGTATTTTTTGAGATGCGACAGATGGCGACTCTGCTGGGGACTAGCTCCAAGCAAAAGAGAGTGAAGCCTAACTTAGTTCAGTTGATGTATTGTGTGTTAATTTTATCTGTTTTTTATTTATTCTGTTATTATGCTATCATGACTATTGTATTGTGATTTATTGAATATGTTTTATTTGGGGTTCTGTGGCCGGTGATACTTTGTGAGATAGGCTCTCCACCCGAGTCTGAGAAAAACCACAAGATAAAGTTGGTGGTTACATAGTGGGCGCCCACAAGGATTCTTCCTTGTTGGGAAGATACGAAGACCCCGCCTTGAGGAGAATCTCTTGAGGTATTATTGCCCGACGAGTGTAACACCTCAAAATTTGCCCTCCTCTCTTGGGGCTAGCTTAGCATATTGCATTTCATCTTTTAGGACATTAGTCATTGCATCTTTGCATATCATGTGGAAACAATGAGCAAGTCATCCTCCTAGGTCTTTCTCAGAAGATGGAAAGGTTAAGGGATGCAAGCCTGAGAGTTTCATGAATTGATCACTAGCCATTTGAGGGTTTGTGCTTCAATTAGGGCTTCTTGGTTCCTCAAGGAGATTGATCAATATTTTGGTTGAAATGGTACATCACCATCATCATGGTTTTATCATCACCAAGAGGTTCAGTGTTCCTGATCAGATTCCTTGGGATTAGGGTTTTGACCTCTGGTCAACCCTAATTAGTTGAATTATACCAGTCAGGGTTTTTCAAGGAGATGAGGTCTTCATTGAGATGGGGATCACCACATGGTTTTATTGAGCTTGTGAAAGCTAGGCTTTCATTTTGGAGCCATTTCATCAGGAGATTGAGGCTCAAATTCATCTGTGTATGACCAAGTCATCTGTCAACTGAAAAAGTCAACCAAAAGTCAACTGTTGGATTTGGAGGTGGGAAGTGATTAGAAATACTTCATTCATGTTCAAACAAGTCTCATTTGACATTTCAAACATCAACATTGAAGAAAATAAAGTCAGGACAAAACTTTCCAAAAATAGAAAGTGACCTGTAATTCAAAATTGCCAAAAATGGAAAGGTTTTCTCCTCATGATTACATCATCAAGAAAGCTTCAAATGAAATTTTGTTGAACATGAAAGTTGTAGATCTTGGTCTCCCATTTCCAAAAAGTCCAAGATTATGAATTTCTCATGTATGGTTGAAGAGATATGGATCAATCTTGGTCAAATGAACATGGAACTTCAAAGGAGCATAACTTTCAAACCATAAGTCCAAATGAAGTGGATCTTTTTGCAATTCTCCTTTTAACCTATAGTTTCCAAAATTGGAATTACATGGCATGCATTCCATTCACATAAAAATTTGGAAATTCACCTGCATTTTGGAGGGAAAAAATGGAATTCAAAATTGGTGAATCATTTGGACATTCTACCACTTCCATTGGCCTTAAAACATCATTTTGAGTGAAACTACAAGGCAATTCGTGTACTGTTCATGCCTAATTGCCATGCAAGGGTGAAATGACCAAATTTGCAAAACACCTGCATTTTCCTTAATTTTCATTACCAATTTGCTAATCTTGATTAGAGCATGACTAATAGGGAGTATATATTGTAAAACCCTAACAGAATTTCACAACCACACTTCACAAATTTCAGATCTACAAAATTTCTCTAAAACTTTCTCTCAATTTTTCTTCATAATTCTTCAATCCAATTGCATTTTCCTTGCCAAATTCATCATCTAGCATCATCATAGAGCAAGATGCAAGCAAGAATCACATGAATTCATGGAGTTTGAAGCCTATGCAAGCTTGAAGATCATCAATGGTGGAATTCAAAATCTGTTGAATCGTTCTCAATTGAATATCAAGACTTCATCCATTCACTCATACAAGCTACGTAGAGGAAGATTTAAGCATAGCCAGGCCTGGAAAACGCGAATTCAAGAACTGCTCTCCAAGAGGTCATAAAACCGCGTCTCTCTTTTCTCAATTTCATTATGCTAAACTTGTAGATCTCGTTTGTGTGAGCATGCTGAGCTTTGAATCACTTAAAACCGTGCATTATTCACTTAGTTTCGATGATTTGAATTTTGATGTTGAATTCTTGATTTGCTCGATCCCTTCGATTCTTGATGATCCATGCCTAACTAATGATTGATTCATGACCTATGATGTGTGTACTTCATGATGATATGATTATTTTCAAAAACTGGAACAAAAGTTTATCATGATTGTTGGAGATCTACTGTTCATGGCCGTGCGTTTTGAAGAAGAAGATACAGGGGAATAGGCCACGGTTTCAAAACCGTTGCCATAGGCATGCGCTAGGGCTGCAACCTGATTGGTTGCATGCCATTCCCATGCAAGCGCGCCCTTGTGGATTCAAAAAGCTACCGTGTTCGAATCCTGCCAGGCCATATTTCCAATGTTTCATTCAATTTTCCATCACATGTTCATATATGTTCTTCATGCATTTTTTTTAATTTTTCTTTAACTTTCAAAAATCACAACAAATGGAAAATTGATCCAAAAAATATGTTGTTTTTGCATTGTGTCACATTTTGTGTCTAGAATTTTATGGATATTATTTTTTAAATTGTGCCTGGCTGGATTTAATTTTGCCTTAGGGTTTGTGAACTTGAATCATGTTTTGACTTTGCCTTGATATATCATTTGTGAAATGCTCAATTTTCATCCAATGCTCATGAAATTTTACATGCTATAACTAGACATCTTGCTGGACATTTAGGTGTTGAGTTTGCATTTTTATCAATTGTCATTGCTGAGTTATGATTTTTCTAATTTAGGTGTGACAATTTGTGTCACACCTTTGCTTGTCCAACTTGATGGATGTATTTACCCTATCAAATGAATTCCAATTGTTCTGATTTTTTGTATGGTGCTTGATATGAATGTTGTGAATGCTCATGATTTTTTGTGGAATTTTTGGAATCCTTTATGATTTGATTGAGATTTTTCATTCTGGATGGTCATTTTTGAGCTTTTGAAGTGTCTTAAACTTCCATGATTTGTGAAATGCTGGTTGTTTATCCTATGAATGTGAAATTTTGCATATTGTTTCTAGACATGTTGAAGTTTGTTTTGGCTTTGATTGGAGGTATTTATCATGTTCCAGTGCTGTTTTAGGCTTGTGCTAAGTTGATGTAGCATTTGGTGTCTCATTTGAGCTTGTTTTGCTTGCCTTGACTTGATGAATTTAATTACCATGCCTAATCATGTCCAAATGCCCTAATTTTTGCTGTGTTGATCATGTTGTATGTTCTGTTTAGCCATGATTTTTTCTTGAGATTAATTGAATCATTGTTGAATTAGTGTGCATTTGATCATTCTGTTGTCTCAATGTGCTTCCAAATTGCATACCTTGCCATGATTGGTTTGTGAAATGAATTTGGTTGATGATATTGACATGAGACCTTTTGGATTGTGTTCTTAATTGATTTAGGTTGATTCATCTCAATTTTCATGTTCTGTTTTGGATTATTTCTCCATCTTTGACTCTAGGCCTTGACCTAGTGGTTTGTCTCATCTTTGAGCTTTGTTTTCAGGTTAAGAAGCACATGGCCATGATTGGATTGATTCACTTGCTTGAGTTGACTAATTGTAAATGTTGAATAATCTTGAGTTGTTTTGTAGGTTGATATTAGCTCATTTGAGTTGAGCTTGTGGCTTGCACCTTGTTGCATTGCTTGTTTGACTATGTCTGTTGACTGTTGACTATTGGTTGTCTGTTTGACTTTTTGAGTTAGATTTTTTTCAGGTACATTAGTTGCTTAAGTTCTTTTGAACTTGCTTTTGCTTTTGCTTGGTTGCTAAAGCATTGAGGTATAATTTCTCTGACTTCATGTAGTCTGGAAGACCTGTCCTGTTACTTGGGCAGGCACCTGTCTGAAGCCCTCCTTAAGAGGCAATGCTTGTGCATGTTTATCTTTGTGCCAAGCCGGAAAAGTCCTTTGATAAGGCAATTGGCAGATAAAAGAGATGTGCAATTCATCTCCTGCTACTCAGTGTGTCATCCACTTTGCTCACATACTTTGTGTTGATGCATTGTGGATATTAACCCATGATCTTTGTTGTGTCAGTCATATGTGGATAGAAGAGTTCCAACTTTCTGAACTCCCACACTTTCATTTGTCTGAAGCTCTCCCAGGCCAGGGATAAGAGCTGTGAGGTCTTACCCTCACTTCCCATTTCATCTGCTTCAGCCTAACTCTCAATGTTAGGGTTAAGAGCTAACATCACCCTGTTACAATGGCTTGTTTGTCGAGGTTGACATGACCCCTCGACTAAAGCTTAACCTTGTGTGAGCCCATCTGTTTGTATATAGTGTGTGTGCTTGCTCTTGTGTTTGTATTGCTTTGCTTGTGCTGTTTAGGATAGCTTGCTGCCTATGCAAGTTAGATAGAAACCTCAACCTAGGGCCATTGTGGAATACATGATAACTATTAGGCTCGAGTCAGTCTCCCTTCTAGTTTGTCATTTCCCAGTCTCTGGTTAGGAGAAATTTTCTCCCCTGTTAAGGGGAACTATGTTGCCCTGATCCTCATACCAGATGAGGTACGTAGGCAGGAGGTCGTACGAGATCTCTCCGGGCACCCTTTTTCTTTTTGTGTGTGTTTGCTTGACAGTTACTAGGCTCGAGTGCAAGACTCCTTAGTAACTTGTTGGTGTGTTAACCCTTTTGTGTGTTAGGAGATGGATGTAAGGCCATCGATTGGCAATCCGTATCCTATTGGTGTTTGTTGTGTGGAGTCCGACGTAAGCCCAACGATTGGCAGTTGGTTTCATGTGTGTGTTTGTTGGTTCAGAGTCTGATGTAAGTCCAGCGATTGGCATTCGGTTTCCATGTTTGCCTGTTTGTGTGTTTGTTTTGACGTCTCAGCGTCTGTGCGTGTGTTTGTTTCGGCGTGCGTGAGCCGAACTACAGTAGCTCTGATTCTCATTCCAGATGAGATACGTAGGCATAGGATGCGATATCCTAGCGAGCCCGTTCCTCTCTTTCCACCTGTGTTGTTTTCAGTGTGTGTGTGCATTCTTTTGAGCAGTGTTTGAGTAACCTTTCTTCTATTCTTTCTGAGCGTGGATCCCGTCGAGTACGACGGATGCGTAGGGGTGCTAATACCTTCCCTTCGCATAACCGACTCCCGATCCCATCTCTCTTTGGTCGCGAGACCATGTCTATTCCAGGTTTACTTCGAGCGTTTCCTTTCCCTCTTTGGGATAAATAACGCACGGTGGCGGCTCTGTTTGTTTTGTTTTTGCCCGCCGGTTGTTTTTCGCGGATGCGACAACGAGTTTTCGTCACGACGATAGTATTTTCAAGTTTGGATCAATGACTCTAGGGACCTTTTAACCCACTCTATCTGGCGGTTATGTAGTATCGACCTGAAAAATCCCAGACTTATTGGGTAAATACGAAAGCCCCAATCAGATGAGATCCCTTGGACGTATTATTACCTTACAGTAATATTTCCAACCTCGATCTATGACTCTGAGAACCTTGTTAGAACCCTGGACTCGAGAGTCGTGTAGTAGAATCCTCATGGAGCTTTCCTTGTTGGGATAATACAAAGACCTCACCTAGACGAGATCTTCTTAAGGATACTATTGTCCGACGAGTCTTCGTCACGGCAGTGACTTCCTCAAGAAATATCCATGACTTTGGGAACCTACCAATTGTAGAGCCTACCCATGGGGTTCCATTGATCAAAGATACCTGTCATTCACCCGTTATTCTGATCTATCTGAAAACACTTTGAACCTGTGATCCTGAACATGTCACTACACTCATACACATATCATTGCATCTGCAATCTTCATGCATTGCATTTCATTTTTCTCCAAAAAAAAATATAAATACAAAAAAACTCATCCATCCTTCGTCCATAACCTGCAGTTGATTTCCTGACACTTATATCATACTAAAAGTAGATCTTGAAAAACCATGGGTCCATTGGAGCAAAATCGCATTGCATTAAGAGGAGATGTTGACCCGATGAAAAACCAGGTAGACCAACTTGTGGAGGCTACAATAATTTTAAAGAGGGAGGACAACATTCAGCAGACTGCAGTCGTAGAGAATGTTATTCCAGCTCCAGTAAATGGTACTACCCAACCTCTACCCACCTGGATATGATCCTGATGTGCAATGTGGATATCATGTCGGAACAATAGGGCATTCAACTGAAGACTGCAATGCTTTCAAGGCTAAAGTGCAACACTTGATCGACAAAAGGTACATATCCTTTTCAGAAGGAAGCCTGTTGGTGCATGTTAACCTCTCGTCAGAATGAGTTCAAAGAATTCATAGAGTATCTCCTAATGTCGGCAGTTCAGACAGGAAAACATCCTCAACACTGGTAATCGTTGGACTGCTTTGTTTCTATTTTTGCATTTGTAGTTTCTTTGTTTTTAAAAGCTGCTTGTGTTTAAACATTGTTGTTTTTAATGGTAATATTAATGAAGTAATGATGCATGTTTTGAATTAGTTATCTCACATTCGCTCATTTTTCTTCTCTTATATCAAAAACAAAAAAATACATCAATGTTTCTCCCATTCACTTTTATTTATCATAACTTTTGTTTTAGCAAAGATTTGAGGGAGGATGACGAAAACAAGATACCCATAATTGCTGACTATATGCTTTCGGATAAAATCCTGCTGATGATGTATAGGCATTGTTTCAAATCCCCAAACACTAGAGAGATAAGGAATTAATCCCTAGTCAACCACTTCGAGCCTAGAAGTAGGAGTTTCTTTCGGATCTAAAAAACCTTACATTAAACCTGGGGCAGGGTAGTGTTCAGTTAATCTGACTACACATTCAAATTACAAGACGAAGCATCCCGTTTGTAGATCAACCACATGATGTTCTTCGCACACATCCTGAAGTGTAGAAGGAACCATGCAAAATCCAAAGGTTATGTTGGATTATTCTTCAAATGACCAATGACTTGGCAGCCACAATTCTAAAAAATAAAATAAAAAAATCCCGCTAAGTCAAACACCCAAAGATGCGGCATAGGCAAAAATTAGGGCAATCCCGATGGACTAAAGCTTTAAAAAGCGGTCCATGCAAAAGTTAGGGATCAAAACAAAAATCAAAAAGAGGTCACGAAAACCCTTAACAAAACAAAACGAGATTCAGTGACTACCATATCCAAATCAAAAGGTCACCAATATCCATGAAGAGCAAAATAAAGTGTCTGTCATTTCAAGAGATCTTACACCTGCAAACTCTCTTAAAAGTTGAATGTGTATGTTGAATTAACTGAGCATAGGATTGGAGTTCATCGTGAAGAATGGGTGGGTTAAAACAAAATTTGAGCCTTACATCCTTTGTTTCAAAAACCATGAACCAAGCCACATTACAACCCTCAAAAGACCTAATTGAGGTAGGGTTATTTCTGAAAGCATATTACAGAAAAAGTTGCATAAACTGACTCCTAAAGATTTGCTAATATTCAACATCAATGTCATTATTTTCGCTGTGTCTTTCACACTTTAAATTGCTAAATCAGCATTACATTTGGACTCATGGTCCACTCGTCACACACTATCACACAATTCCAATAAATGATTCTTTTTCAAAACTTGCATGAATATCGCATTAAAATGACCATTTATAAGCGAACAATTTTAATTGCAATTCAGTACTCGACATCATTGAAATTTCAACAAAGAGCAACCAGTGGAACTTGGTCATTCACTAGAATCAAGACTACCTCACAACCTATGAATCCGAGACATGCCACCTAAACATCAGTTGATCATAGGAAAATTACTCCAAGAATTGGTCAGTTTTAAACAATCTCCAACATCTGTTAATAAATGTGCAAATCATTTCAAGAATCGGTTGATCTAGAGCAAATCATCTAAGGACTTTATTAACTAGGGGCAGATCACCTAGAGGTTCTGGTGGCCAGGGGAAAACCCCTTCAATGTTCAGTGAGGGAGAGTTAAGTCGCTTCAACGCTCATACCGGGGAAAGCTACCTCAAGTGCACAGAAAATTCAACCGCTCCAAGAGTCGGTTAACCAAGGATAAATCCTTTCATGGATCAAAATTCTGGGGCAATCCATCTCTAAATTATGGTACAATTGCTTTCAAAATCCTTTCGAGGTAAACATTTTGCATAGACCCATCACATTGGGGCAAGATGAGCCATACAAAAGCGAGTCCTCTCCATATTTTCAAGCAGTTCAAGCAAAAGCTTTTTCGCAAGTCAGCAAATGCAGAGTTCAAGATGAGTGTCGGGGAATCATGCTATCATCCCATTACCCAGCCATCTGGCAGACAAAAGCCTTTCTGCAAAGAACCTTCTCTTCCAATACCCACGCAGGGGCATTTTTAAAACCTGCAAATCATTACATAAATCATCATCATGCATTAGTCATGTCACTTTGCTCTAAGATAAAACCATGCATATCATAACATTCACCGGGCCTAATCCCATAACATGAACCTGGCATCAAAAAGCCTTGAAACACAAAATCTGACACCAAAGCCCAACATCGCTTGGCCATTTCAAAGTCTAGTTCTCGTCTCGCAACTTATTCCAAAGTCCAGTTCCCGTCTGGCAAACCATTTCAAAAATCAGTTCTTGTAGGAAAAATCATTTATCAAATACCAGTTCTCGTCTGGTAAATTATCTCTTAATACCAGTTCTCGTCTGGTAAATTATCTCTTAATACCGGTTCTCGTTTGGTAAGTCACCTATTTCTATACCAGTTCTCGTCTGGTAGTCAATTATTTTCACCAGTTCTCGTCTGGTAGCCTACTTTAAAAATCAGTTCCTGTCTAACAAACAAAAACAAATTCAGTCTCGTCTGACATTTCAATTATTTTTACTAGTTCGCGTCTGGTAACATATCCTTCAAGTGTTGTCCTCATCTAGCAGTTCAATCCCCTTCACCAGTTCTCATCTATCAGTTCCCATTTAAAGTCCAACCTCATTGGAAATCAAGAATTAAACCCTACAAAACATCAAATTACCTAGTTGCATTCCCACATGCATCACACGAATCATCCATACATGGTTTTCCTACCAAATAGAAAATTCAAAAAAAACACAGTCATATCAATCATCAGCATACTCATGCATAACACTCCCACAAAATGGGAATTTCAACAAAACAAAAATCATTCGCATTCCTACATGCACAGACAAATATCCCCAGCAATTGCATACTTGCATGCATCTCATGCATCATCTCATACATGGTATTCCCACGTAAAGTGGAACATCATATAAAAATCAAATGTAAAATATCAGAATCCAAGGTCATTCATGTATATCTTGGACATTCCTCATTCCAAATGAAGTTATTACCCTGCATATGCTCGTGGGGTTATATCTCAGTAAATCATTTTTTCGACTTTACGATTAATAATGATATTCCCATCAATTTTCTTTACAATCATCTCTCCCCAAGCAGAGGTTACCCTAAAAAGTATCTTATGAGCTTTTTCCCCTGCAGAGCATTTCCAGTAAATCTCCCTCAAAAGGAGTCTTTTCTTAAATATTTCCCCCAACAGATGAACATTCGAGATACTGCTTCATTTATCTGAAGAATCTCATCTCTCTGTTTGAGATACTGCTTCATCAATTTAAAGAATCTCATTTGTTTTCTAGAGATACTGCTCTACGTATCCTCGGAGAGTCTTAGATTTGATTAAGGTATCACTCCCTTGTTCGGAATATCTTAATTCTATCATATAAGATGCTGCTTCGACTCGATACAGAGAATCTCATTTTTACTATTAGAGAAACTGCTTCATCAATATGAGGAGTCTCATTTCAGATTTTTTAGAGATACTGGTCTAAGTATCCTCGGAGAGTCTTAGATTCAATTAAGGTATCATTCCCTTGTTCGGAATATCTTAATTTTATCATATAAGATGCTGCTTCAACTCGATACAGAGAATCTCATTTTTACTGTTTGAGATACTGCTTCATCAATATGAAGAGTCTTATTTCAGATATTTTAGAGGTACTGCTCTAAGTATCCTCGGAGAGTCTTAGATTCAATTAAGGTATCATTTCATTGTTAGGAATAACTTAATTCTATCATATAAGATGCTGCTTCAACTCGATACAGAGAATCTCATTTTTACTGTCTGAGATACTGCTTCATCAATATGAAGAGTCTCATTTCAAATTCTTTTAGAGATACTGCTCTAATATCCTCAGAGAGACTTAGATTCAATTAAGGTATCTTTCCCTTGTTGGAAAATCTTAATTCTATCATATAAGATGCTGCTTCGACACGATACAGAGAAACTCATTTTTACTGTTTGAGATACTGCTTCATCAATATGAAGAGTCTCATGTCATATTTTTTAGAGGTACTGCTCTAAGTATCCTTGGAGAGTCTTAGATTCAATTAAGGTATCATTCTATTGTTCGGAATATCTTAAATCTATCATATAAGATGCTACTTTGACTCGATATAGAAATCTCATTTTTACTGTTTGAGATACTGCTTCATCAATATGAAGAGTCTAATTGCAGATTTTTTAGAGGTACTGCTCTAAGTATCCTCGGAGAGTCTTAGATTCAATTAAGGTATCATTCCCTTGTTCGGAGTATCTTAATTCTATCATATAAGATGTTGCTTCGACTCGATACAGAGAATCTCATTTTTACTGTTTGAGATACTGCTTCATCAATATGAAGAGTCTCATTTCAAATTCTTTTAGAGATGCTGCTCTTATATCCTCAGAGAGTCTTAGATTCAATTAAGGTATCATTTCATTGTTCGGAATATCTTAATTCTATCATAAGAGATACTACTTCGACTCGATACAAAGAATCTCATTTTTACTGTTTGAGATACTGCTTCATCAATATGCAGAGTCTCATGTCATATTTTTTTAGAGGTACTGCTCTAAGTATCCTCGGAGAGTCTTATATTCAATTAAGGTATCATTCCCTTGTTCGGAATATCTTAATTCCATCATATAAGATGTTGCTTCAACTCGACACAGAGAATCTCATTTCTACCGTTTCAGATACTGCTTCATCAATATGAAGAGTCTTATTTCAGATATTTTAGAGGTACTACTCTAAGTATCCTCGGAGAGACTTAGATTCAATTAAGGTATCATTCCATTGTTCGGAATATCTTAATTCTATCATATAAGATGCTGCTTCAACTCGATACAGAGAATCTCATTTTTACTGTTTGAGATACTACTTCATTAATATGAAGAGTCTCATTTCAAATTCTTTTAGAGATACTGCTCTAATATCCTCGGAGAGACTTAGATTCAATTAAGGTATCTTTCCCTTCTTGGAATATCTTAATTCTATCATATAAGATGCTGCTTCGACTTGATACAGAGAATCTCATTTTTACTGTTTGAGATACTGCTTCATCAATTTGAAGAGTCTCATGTCATATTTTTTAGAGGTACTGCTCTAAGTATCCTCGGAGAGTCTTATATTCAATAAGGTATCATTCCCTTGTTTGGAATATCTTAATTCTATCATATAAGGTGCTGCTTCAACTCAATACAAAGAATCTCATTTTTACTGTTTGAGATACTGCTTCATCAATATGAAGAGTCTCATTTCAAATTCTTTTAGAGATACTGCTCTAATATCTTTGGAGAATCTTAGATTCAATTAAGGTATCTTTCCCTTGTTGGAATATCTTAATTATATCATATAAGATGCTGCTTGGACTCGATACAGAGAATCTCATTTGTACTGTTTGAGATACTGCTTCATCAATATGAAGAGTCTCATTTCAGATTCTTTTAGAGATACTTCTCTAATATCCTCAGAGAGTCTTAGATTCAATTAAAGTATCTTTCCCTTGTTGGAATATCTTAACTCCATCATATAAGATGCTGCTTCGACTCGATACAGAGAATTTCAGTTTTACAGTTTGAGATATTGCTTCATCAATATGAAAAGTCTCATTTCATATTTTTTAGAGGTACTACTCTAAGTATTCTCGGAGAGTCTTAGATTCAATTAAGGTATCATTCCCTTGTTCGGAATATCTTAATTCTATCATATAAGATGCTGCTTCGACTAGATACAAAGAATCTCATTTTTACTGCTTGAGATACTGCTTCATCAATATGAAGAGTCTCATTTCAGATTCTTTTAGAGATACTGCTCTAATATCCTAGGACAGTCTTAGATTCAATTAAGCTATCTTTCCCTTGGTGTAATATCTTAATTCTATCATATAAGATGCTGCTTCAACTCGATACAGAGGATCTCATTTTTACTGCTTGAGTTACTGCTTCATCAATACGAAGAGTCTTATTTCAGATATTTTAGAGGTACTACTCTAAGTATCCTCGGAGAGTCTTAGATTCAATTAAGGTATCATTCCATTGTTCGGAATATCCTAATTCTATCATATAAGATGCTGCTTCAACTCGATACAAAGAATCTCATTTTTACTGTTTGAGATACTGCTTCATCAATATGAAGAGTCTCATTTCAGATTCTTTTAGAGATACTGCTCTAATATCCTCAGAGAGTCTAAGATTCAATTAAGATATCTTTCCCTTGTTGGAATATCTTAACTCCATCATATAAGATGTTGCTTCGACTCGATACAGAGAATCTCATTTTTACTGTTTGAGATATTGCTTCATCAATATGAAGAGTCTCATTTCATATTTTTTAGAGGTACTGCTCTAAATATTCTCGGAGAGTCTTAGATTCAATTAAGGTATAATTCGCTTGTTCGGAATATCTTAATTCTATCATATTAGATGCTGCTTCGACTCGATACAGAGAATCTCATTTTTACTGCTTGAGATACTGCTTCATCAATATGAAGAGTCTCATTTCATATTCTTTTAGAGATACTGCTCTAATATCCTCAGAGAGTCTTAGATTCAATTAAGGTATCTTTCCCTTGTTGGAATATCTTAATTATATCATATAAGATGCTGCTTCGACTCGATACAGAGAATCTCATTTTTACTGTTTGAGATACTGCTTCATCAATATGAAGAGTCTCATTTCATATTTTTTAAAGGTACTGCTCTAAGTATCCTCGGAGAGTCTTAGATTCAATTAAGGTATCATTCCATTGTTCGGAATATCTTAATTCTATCATATAAGATGCTTCTTCGACTCGATACAGAGAATCTCATTTTTACTGTTTGAGATACTACTTCATCAATATGAAGAGTCTCATTTCAGATTCTTTTAGAGATACTGCTCTAATATCCTCAGAGAGTCTTAGATTCAATTAAGGTATCTTTCCCTTGTTGGAATATCTTAATTATATCATATAAGATGCTGCTTCGACTCGATACAGAGAATTTCATTTTTACTGTTTGAGATACTGCTTTATCAATATGAAGAGTCTCATTTCATATTTTTTAAAGGTACTGCTCTAAGTATCCTCGGAGAGTCATAGATTCAATTAAGGTATCATTCCATTGTTCGGAATATCTTAATTCTATCATATAAGATGCTTCTTCGACTCGATACAGAGAATCTCATTTTTACTGTTTGAGATACAACTTCATCAATATGAAGAGTCTCATTTCAGATTCTTTTAGAGATACTTCTCTAATATCCTCAGAGAGTCTTAGATTCAATTAAGGTATCTTTCCCTTGTTGGAATATCTTAACTCCATCATATAAGATGCTGCTTCGACTCGATACAGAGAATTTCAATTTTACTGTTTAAGATATTGCTTCATCAATATGAAGAGTCTCATTTCATATTTTTTAGAGGTACTGCTCTAAGTATTCTCAGAGAGTCTTAGATTCAATTAAGGTATCATTCCCTTGTTCGGAATATCTTAATTCAATCATATAAGATGCTGCTTCGACTCGATACAGAGAATCTCATTTTTACTATTTGAGATACTACTTCATCAATATGAAGAGTCTCATTTCAGATTCTTTTAGAGATACTGCTCTAATATCCTCAGAGAGTCTTAGATTCAATTAAGGTATCTTTCTCTTGTAGGAATATCTTAACTCCATCATATAAGATGCTGTTTCGACTCGATACAGAGAATTTCAGTTTTACTGTTTTAGATATTGCTTCATCAATATGAAGAGTCTCATTTCATATTTTTTAGAGGTACTGCTCTAAGTATTCTCGGAGAGTCTTAGATTCAATTAAGGTATCATTCCCTGGTTCGGAATATCATAATTCTATCATATAAGATGCTGCTTCGACTCGATACAGAGAATCTCATTTTAACTGCTTGAGATACTGCTTCATCAATATGAAGAGTTTCATTTCAGATTCTTTTAGAGATATTGCTCTAATATCCTCGGAGAGTCTTAGATTCATTTAAGGTATCTTTCCCTTGGTGTAATAACTTAATTCTATCATATAAGATGCTGCTTCAACTCGATACAGAGGATCTCATTTTTACTGTTTGAGATACTACTTCATCAATATGAAGAGTCTTATTTCAGAAATTTTAGAGGTACTGCTCTAAGTATCCTCGGAGAGTCTTAGAATCAATTAAGGTATCACTCCATTGTTAGGAATATCTTAATTCTATCATATAAGATGCTGCTTCGACTCGATATAGAGAATCTCATTTTTACAGTTTGAGATACTGCTTCATCAATATGAAGAGTCTCATTTCAGATTCTTTTAGAGATACTGCTCTAATATCCTCAGAGAGTCTTAGATTCAATTAAGGTATCTTTCCCTTGTTGTAATAATTTAATTCTATCATATAAGATGCTGCTTCAACTCGATACAGTGAATCTCATTTTTACTATTTGAGATACTGCTTCATCAATATGAAGAGTCTTATTTCAGATATTTTAGAGGTACTGCTCTAAGTATCCTCAGAGAGTCTTAGATTCAATTAAGGTATCATTCCATTGTTCGGAATATCTTAATTCTATCATATAAGTTGCTGCTTCATCTCGATACAGAGAATCTCATTTTTACTGTTTGAGATACTGCTTCATCAATATGAAGAGTCTCATTTCAAATTCTTTTAGAGATACTTCTCTAATATCATCGGAGAGGCTTAGATTCAATTAAGGTATCTTTCCCTTATTGGAATATCTTAATTATATCATATAAGATGTTGGTTCGACTCGATACAGAGAATCTCATTTTTACTATTTGAGATACTGCTTCATCAATATGAAGAGTCTCATGTCATATTTTTTAGAGGCACTGCTCTAAGTATCCTCGGAGAGTCTTATATTCAATTAAGGTATCATTCCCTTGTTCGGAATATCTTAATTCTAGCATATAAGATGTTGCTTCGACTCGATACAGAGAATCTTATTTTCACTGTTTGAGATACTGCTTCATCAATATGAAGAGTCTCATTTCAAATTCTTTTAGAGATACTTCTCTAATATCATCGGAGAGGCTTAGATTCAATTAAGGTATCTTTCCCTTATTGGAATATCTTAATTATATCATATAAGATGTTGGTTCGACTCGATACAGAGAATCTCATTTTTACTATTTGAGATACTGCTTCATCAATATGAAGAGTCTCATGTCATATTTTTTAGAGGTACTGCTCTAAGTATCCTCGGAGAGTCTTATATTCAATTAAGGTATCATTCCCTTGTTCGGAATATCTTAATTCTAGCATATAAGATGTTGCTTCGACTCGATACAGAGAATCTTATTTTCACTGTTTGAGATACTGCTTCATCAATATGAAGAGTCTCATTTCAAATTCTTTTAGAGATACTGCTCTAATATCCTCGGAGAGTCTTAGATTCAATTAAGATATCTTTCCCTTGGTGGAATATCTTAATTCTATCATATAAGATGCTGCTTCAACTCGATATAGAGAATCTAATTTTTACTATTTGAGATACTGCTTCATCAATATGAAGAATCTTATTTCAGATATTTTAGAGATACTGCTCTAGGTATCCTCGGAGAGTCTTAAATTCAATTAAGGTATCATTCCATAGTTCGGAATATCTTAATTCTATCATATAAGATGCTGCCTCGACTCGATATAGAGAATCTCATTTTTACTGTTTGAGATACTGCTTCATTAATATGAAGAGTCTCATTTCAGATTCTTTTAGGGATACTGCTCTAATATCCTCAGAGAGTCGTAGATTCAATTAAGATATCTTTCCTTTCTTGGAATATCTTAACTCCATCATATAAGATGCTGCTTCGACTCGATACCGAGAATTTCAGTTTTACTGTTTGAGATATTGCTTCATCAATATGAAGAGTCTCATTTCATATTTTTTAGAGGTACAGCTCTAAGTTTTCTCGGAGAGTCTTAGATTCAATTAAGGTATAATTCCCTTGTTCGGAATAGCTTAATTCTATCATATAAGATGCTGCTTCAACTCGATACAGAGAAACTCATTTTTACTGTTTGAGATACTGCTTCATCAATATGAAGAGTCTTATTTCAGATATTTTAGAGGTACTGCTCTAAGCTTTCTCAGAGAGTCTTAGATTCAATTAAGGTATCATTCCATTGTTCGGAATATCTTAATTCTATCATATAAGATGCTGCTTCATCTCGATACAGAGAATCTCATTTTTACTGTTTGAGAAACTGCTTCATCAATATGAAGAGTCTCATTTCAAATTCTTTTAGAGATACCGCTCTAATATCCTCGGAGAGTCTTAGATTCAATTAAGGTATCTTTCCCTTGTTGGAATATCTTAATTATATCATATAAGATGCTGCTTCGACTCGATACAGAGAATCTCATTTTTACTGTTTGAGATACTGCTTCATCAATATACAGAGTTTCATTTCAGATTTTTTAAAGGTACTGCTCTAAGTATTCTCGGAGAGTCTTAGATTCAATTAAGGTATCATTCCCTTGTTCGGAATATCTTAATTCTATCATATAAGATGCTGCTTCGACTCGATACAGAGAATCTCATTTTTCTTGCTTGAGATACTGCTTCATCAATATGAAGAGTCTCATTTCAGATTCTTTTAGAGATACTGCTCTAATATCCTCGGAGAGTCTTAGATTCAATTAAGGTATCTTTCCCTTGGTGTAATATCTTAATTCTATCATATAAGATGCTGCTTCAACTCGATACAGAGAATCTCATTTTTACTGTTTGAGATACTGCTTCATCAATATGAAGAGTCTTATTTCAGATATTTTAGAGGTACTGCTCTAAGTATCCTCGGAGAGTCTTAGATTCAATTAAGGTATCATTCCATTGTTCGGAATATCTTAATTCTATCATATAAGATGCTGCTTCAACTCGATACAGAGAATCTCATCTTTACTGTTTGAGATACTACGTCATCAATATGAAGAGTCTCATTTCAAATTCTTTTAGAGATACTGCTCTAATATCCTCGGAGAGTCGAAGATTCAATTAAGGTATGTTTCCCTTGTACGTAATATCTTAATTATATCATATAAGATGCTGCTTCGACCCGATAAAGCGAATCTAATTTTTACTGTTTGAGATGCTGCTTCATCAATAGGAAGAGTCTCATTTCAATTTTTTTTAGAGATACTGCTCTAATATCCTCGAAGAGTCTTAGATTCAATTAAGGTATCTTTCCTTTGTTGGAATATCTTAATTCTATCATATAAGATGCTGATTCGATTCGATATAGAGAATCTCATTTTTACTGTTTGCGATACTGCTTCATCAATATGAAGAGTCTCATTTCAGATTCTGTTTGAGATACTGCTTCATTTATCCGAAGAATCTCATTTTCCTGTTTGAGATACTGCTTCATTTATCCGAATAATCTCATTTGTCTGTTTGAGACACTGTTTCATTCATTTGAAGAATCTCATTTTTTTTCAAGATACTGCTCTAGTATCCTCGGAGAATCTTAGATACGATTGAGGTATCATTCCCTTGTTGGAATATCTTGATGATACAGAGATTCTCATTTCTACTCGATACAGAGAATCTCATTTCTACTGTTTGAGATACTGCTTCATCAATATGAAGAGTCTTATTTCAGATATTTTAGAGGTACTGCTCTAAGTATCCTCGGAGAGACTTAGATTCAATTAAGGTGTCATTCCATTGTTCGGAATATCTTAATTCTATCATATAAGATGCTGCTTCAACTCGATACAGAGAATCTCATTTTTACTATTTGAGATACTGCTTCATCAATATGAAGAGTCTCATGTCATATTTTTTAGAGGTACAACTCTAAGTATCCTCGGAGAGTCTTATATTCAATTAAGGTATCATTCCCTTGTTCGGAATATCTTAATTCCATCATATAAGATGTTGCTTCAACTCGATACTGAGAATCTCATTTCTACCGTTTGAGATACTGCTCCATCAATATGAAGAGTCTTATTTAAAATATTTTAGAGGTACTGCTCTAAGTATCCTCGGAGAGACTTAGATTCAATTAAGGTATCATTCCATTGTTCGGAATATCTTAATTCTATAATATAAGATGCTGCTTCAACTCGATACAGAGAATCTCATTTTTACTGTTTGAGATACTGCTTCATTACTATGAAGAGTCTCATTTCAAATTCTTTTAGAGATACTGCTCTATTATCCTCGGAGAGACTTAGATTCAATTAAGGTATCTTTCCCTTCTTGGAATATCTTAATTCTATCATATAAGATGCTGCTTCGACTTGATACAGAGAATCTCATTTTTACTGTTTGATATATTGCTTCATCAATTTGAAGAGTCTCATGTCATATTTTTTAGAGTACTGCTCTAAGTATCCTCGGAGAGTCTTATATTCAATAAGGTATCATTCCCTTGTTTGGAATATCTTAATTCTATCATATAAGGTGCTGCTTCAACTCAATACAAAGAATCTCATTTTTACTGTTTGAGATACTGCTTCATCAATATGAAGAGTCTCATTTCAAATTCTTTTAGAGATACTGCTCTAATATCCTCAGAGAGTCTTAGACTCAATTAAGGTATCTTTCCCTTGTTGGAATATCTGAATTATATCATATAAGATGCTGCTTCGACTCGATACAGAGAATCTCATTTTTACTGTTTGAGATACTGCTTCATCAATATACAGAGTTTCATTTTAGATTTTTTAAAGGTACTGCTCTAAGTATTCTCGGAGAGTCTTAGATTCAATTAAGGTATCATTCCCTTGTTCGGAATATCTTAATTCTATCATATAAGTAGCTGATTCGACTCGATACAGAGAATCTCATTTTTACTGTTTGAGATACTGCTTCATCAATATGAAGAGTCTCATTTCAGATTCTTTTAGAGATACAGCTCTAATAACCTCGGAGAGTCGAAGATTCAATTAAGGTATCTTTCCCTTGTACGTAATATCTTAATTCTATCATATAAGATGCTGCTTCGACCCGATAAAGCGAATCTAATTTTTACTGTTTGAGATGCTGCTTCATCAATAGGAAGAGTCTCATTTCAATTTTTTTTAGAGATACTGCTCTAATATCCTCGAAGAGTCTTAGATTCAATTAAGGTATCTTTCCTTTGTTGGAATATCTTAATTCTATCATATAAGATGCTGATTCATTTCGATATAGAGAATCTCATTTTTACTGTTTGCGATACTGCTTCATCAATATGAAGAGTCTCATTTCAGATTCTGTTTGAGATACTGCTTCATTTATCCGAAGAATCTCATTTTCCTGTTTGCGATACTGCTTCATTTATCCGAATAATCTCATTTGTCTGTTTGAGACACTGTTTCATTCATTTGAAGAATCTCATTTTTTTTCAAGATACTGCTCTAGTATCCTCGGAGAATCTTAGATACGATTGAGGTATCATTCCCTTGTTGGAATATCTTGATGATACAGAGATTCTCATTTCTACTCGATACAGAGAATCTCATTTCTACTGTTTGAGATACTGCTTCATCAATATGAAGAGTCTTATTTCAGATATTTTAGAGGTACTGCTCTAAGTATCCTCGGAGAGACTTAGATTCAATTAAGGTATCATTCCATTGTTCGGAATATCTTAATTCTATCATATAAGATGCTGCTTCAACTCGATACAGAGAATCTCAATTTTACTATTTGAGATACTGCTTCATCAATATGAAGAGTCTCATGTCATATATTTAGAGGTACAACTCTAAGTATCCTCGGAGAGTCTTATATTCAATTAAGGTATCTATCCCTTGTTCGGAATATCTTAATTCCATCATATAAGATGTTGGTTCAACTCGATACAGAGAATCTCATTTCTACCGTTTGAGATACTGCTCCATCAATATAAAGAGTCTTATTTCAGATATTTTAGAGGTACTGCTCTAAGTATCCTCGGAGAGACTTAGATTCAATTAAGGTATCATTCCATTGTTCGGAATATCTTAATTCTATCATATAAGATGCTGCTTCAACTCGATACAGAGAATCTCATTTTTACTGTTTGAGATACTGCTTCATTAATATGAAGAGTCTCATTTCAAATTCTTTTAGAGATACTGCTCTAATATCCTCGGAGAGACTTAGATTCAATTAAGGTATCTTTCCCTTCTTGGAATATCTTAATTCTATCATATAAGATGCTGCTTCGACTTGATACAGAGAATCTCATTTTTACTGTTTGATATATTGCTTCATCAATTTGAAGAGTCTCATGTCATATTTTTTAGAGGTACTGCTCTAAGTATCCTCGGAGAGTCTTATATTCAATAAGGTATCATTCCCTTGTTTGGAATATCTTAATTCTATCATATAAGGTGCTGCTTCAACTCAATACAAAGAATCTCATTTTTACTGTTTGAGATACTGCTTCATCAATATGAAGAGTCTCATTTCAAATTCTTTTAGAGATACTGCTCTAATATCCTCAGAGAGTCTTAGATTCAATTAAGGTATCTTTCCCTTGTTGGAATATCTTAATTATATCATATAAGATGCTGCTTCGACTCGATACAGAGAATCTCATTTTTACTGTTTGAGATACTGCTTCATCAATATGAAGAGTCTCATTTCAGATTCTTGTAGAGATACTGCTCTAATATCCTTAGAGAGTCTAAGATTCAATTAAGATATCTTTCCCTTGTTGGAATATCTTAACTCCATCATATAAGATGTTGCTTCGACTCGATACAGAGAATTTCAGTTTTACTATTTGAGATATTGCTTCATCAATATGAAGAGTCTCATTTCATATTTTTTAGAGGTACTGCTCTAAGTATTCTCGGAGAGTCTTAGATTCAATTAAGGTATAATTCCCTTGTTCGGAATATCTTAATTCTTTCATATAAGATGCTGCTTCGACTCGATACAGAGAATCTCATTTTTACTGCTTGAGATACTGCTTCATCAATATGAAGAGTCTCATTTCAGATTCTTTTAGAGATACTGCTCTAATATCCTCGGACAGTCTTAGATTCAATTAAGGTATCTTTCCCTTGGTGTAATATCTTAATTCTATCATATAAGATGCTGCTTCAACTCGATACAGAGAATCTCATTTTTACTATTTGAGATATTGCTTCATCAATATGAATAGTCTTATTTCAGATATATTAGAGGTACTGCTCTAAGAATCCTCAGAGAGTCTTACATTCAATTAAGGTATCATTCCATTGTTCGGAATATCTTAATTCTATCATATAAGATGCTGCTTCTTCTCGATACAGAGAATCTCATTTTTACTGTTTGAGATACTACTTCATCAATATGAAGAGTCTCATTTCAAATTCTTTTAGAGATACTGCTCTAATATCCTCAGAGAGTCTTAGATTCAATTAAGGTATCTTTCCCTTGTTGGAATATCTTAATTATATCATATAAGATGCTGCTTCGACTCGATACAGAGAATCTCATTTTTACTGGTTGAGATATTGCTTCATCAATATGAAGAGTCTCATTTCATATTTTTTAAAGGTACTGCTCTAAGTATCCTCGGAGAGTCTTAGTTTCAATTAAGGTATCATTCCCTTGTTCGAAATATCTTAATTCTATCATATAAGATGCTGCTTCGACTCGATACAGAGAATCTCATTTTTACTGTTTGAGATACTGCTTCATCAATATGAAGAGTCTCATTTCAAATTCTTTTAGAGATACTGCTCTAATATCCTCAGAGAGTCTTAGATTCAATTAAGGTATCTTTCCCTTGTTGGAATATCTTAATTATATCATATAAGATGCTGCTTCGACTCGATACAGAGAATCTCATTTTTACTGGTTGAGATATTGCTTCATCAATATGAAGAGTCTCATTTCATATTTTTTAAAGGTACTGCTCTAAGTATCCTCGGAGAGTCTTAGTTTCAATTAAGGTATCATTCCCTTGTTCGAAATATCTTAATTCTATCATATAAGATGCTGCTTCGACTCGATACAGAGAATCTCATTTTTACTGTTTGAGATACTGCTTCATCAATATGAAGAGTCTCATTTCATATTATTTTAAAGATACTTCTCTAATATCCTCGGAGAGTCTTAGATTCAATTAAGGTATCTTTCCCTTGGTGGAAAATCTTAATTCTATCATATAAGATGTTGCTTATACTCGATACAGAGAATCTCATTTTTACTGTTTGAGATACTGCTTCATCAATATGAAGAATCTTATTTCAGATATTTTAGAGGTACTGCTCTAACTATCCTCGGAGAGTCTTAGATTCAATTAAGGTATCATTCCATTGTTCGGAATATCTTAATTCTATCATATAAGATGCTTCTTCGACTCGATACAGAGAATCTCATTTTTACTGTTTGAGATACTACTTCATCAATATGAAGAGTCTCATTTCAGATTCTTTTAGAGATACTGCTCTAATATCCTCAGAGAGTCTTAGATTCAATTAAGGTATCTTTCCCTTGTTGGAATATCTTAACTCCATCATATAAGATGCTGCTTCGACTCGATACAGAGAACTTCAATTTTACTGTTTAAGATATTGCTTCATCAATATGAAGAGTCTCATTTCATATTTTTTAGAGGTACTGCTCTAAGTATTCTCAGAGAGTCTTAGATTCAATTAAGGTATCATTCCCTTGTTCGGAATATCTTAATTCTATCATATAAGATGCTGCTTCGACTCGATACAGAGAATCTCATTTTTACTGTTTGAGATACTACTTCATCAATATGAAGAGTCTCATTTCAGATTCTTTTAGAGATACTGCTCTAATATCCTCAGAGAGTCTTAGATTCAATTAAGGTATCTTTCCCTTGTTGGAATATCTTAACTCCATCATATAAGATGCTGCTTCGACTCGATACAAAGAATTTCAGTTTTACTGTTTGAGATATTGCTTCATCAATATGAAGAGTCTCATTTCATATTTTTTAGAGGTACTGCTCTAAGTATTCTCGGAGAGTCTTAGATTCAATTAAGGTATCATTCCCTGGTTCGGAATATCATAATTTTATCATATAAGATGGTGCTTCGACTCGATATAGAGAATCTCATTTTAACTGCTTGAGATACTGCTTCATCAATATGAAGAGTTTCATTTCAGATTCTTTTAGAGATATTGCTATAATATCCTCAGAGAGTCTTAGATTCAATTAAGGTATCTTTCCCTTGGTGTAATAACTTAATTCTATCATATAAGATGCTGCTTCAACTCGATACAGAGGATCTCATTTTTACTGTTTGAGATACTACTTCATCAATATGAAGAGTCTTATTTCAGATATTTTAGAGGTACTGCTCTAAGTATCCTCGGAGAGTCTTAGATTCAATTAAGGTATCATTCCATTGTTTGGAATATCTTAATTCTATCATATAAGATGTTGTTTCAACTCGATACAGAGAATCTCATTTTTACTGTTTGAGATACTGCTTCATCAATATGAAGAATCTTATTTCAGATATTTTAGAGGTACTGCTCTAAGTATCCTCGGTGAGTCTTAGAATCAATTAAGGTATCACTCCATTGTTCGGAATATCTTAATTCTATCATATAAGATGCTGCTTCGACTCGATATAGAGAATCGCATTTTTACAGTTTGAGATACTGCTTCATCAATATGAAGAGTCTCATTTCAGATTCTTTTAGAGATACTGCTCTAATATCCTCAGAGAGTCTTAGATTCAATTAAGATATCTTTCCCTTGTTGGAATATCTTAACTCCATCGTATAAGATGCTGCTTCGACTCGATACAGAGAATTTCAGTTTTACTGTTTGAGATATTGCTTCTTCAATATGAAGAGTCTCATTTCATATTTTTTAGAGGTACTGCTCAAAGTATTCTCGGAGAGTCTTAGATTCATTTATCGTATAATTCCCTTGTTCGGATTGTCTTAATTCTATCATATAAGATGCTGCTTCGACTCGATACAAAGAATCTCATTTTTACTGCTTGAGATACTGCTTCATCAATATGAAGAGTCTCATTTCAGATTCTTTTAGAGATACTGCTCTAATATCCTCGGAGAGTCTTAGATTCAATTAAGGTATCTTTCCCTTGGTGTAATATCTTAATTCTATCATATAAGATGCTGCTTCAACTCGATACAGAGAATCTCATTTTTACTGTTTGAGATACTGCTTCATCAATATGAAGAGTCTTATTTCAGATATTTTAGAGGTACTGCTCTAAGTATCCTCGGAGAGTCTTAGATTCAATTAAGGTATCATTCCATTGTTCGGAATATCTTAATTCTATCATATAAGATGCTGCTTCAACTCGATACAGAGAATCTCATCTTTACTGTTTGAGATACTACGTCATCAATATGAAGAGTCTCATTTCAAATTCTTTTAGAGATACTGCTCTAATATCCTCGGAGAGTCTTAGATTCAATTAAGGTATCTTTCCCTTGTTGGAATATCTTAATTATATCATATAAGGTGCTGCTTCGACTCGATACAGAGAATTTCATTTTTACTATTTGAGATACTGCTTCATCAATATACAGAGTTTCATTTCAGATTTTTTAAAGGTACTGCTCTAAGTATCCTCGGAGAGTCTTAGATTCAATTAAGGTATCATTCCCTTATTCGGAATATCTTAATTCTATCATATAAGTAGCTGCTTCGACTCGATACAGAGAATCTCATTTTTACTGTTTGAGATACTGCTTCATCAATATTAAGAGTCTCATTTCAGATTCTTTTAGACATACAGCTCTAATATCCTCGGAGAGTCGAAGATTCAATTAAGGTATCTTTCCCTTGTTCGGAATATCTTAATTCTATCATATAAGATGCTGCTTCGACCCGATAAAGCGAATCTAATTTTTACTGTTTGAGATGCTGCTTCATCAATAGGAAGAGTCTCATTTCAATTTTTTTTAGAGATACTGCTCTAATATCCTCGAAGAGTCTTAGATTCAATTAAGGTATCTTTCCTTTGTTGGAATATCTTAATTCTATCATATAAGATGTTGATTCGACTCGATATAGAGAATCTCATTTTTACTGTTTGAGATGCTGCTTCATCAATATGAAAAGTCTCATTTCAGATTCTGTTTGAGATACTGCTTCATTTATCCGAAGAATCTCATTTTCCTGTTTGAGATACTGCTTCATTTATCCGAATAATCTCATTTGTCTGTTTGAGACACTGTTTCATTCATTTGAAGAATCTCATTTGTTTTCAAGATACTGCTCTAGTATCCTCGGAGAATCTTAGATACGATTGAGGTATCATTCCCTTGTTGGAATATCTTGATGATATCATGTAAGAAACTGCTCCGTTTGATCCCAAAAGAATATCATGTTTTCTGTTCAAGACAATGTTCTGCTAATTTTGAAAGGTCTTAGATACCATTAAGGTATCGTTCTATTGTTGGAATATCTCGATCATGGCATCCAAGATGTTGTACTGATAATTCCCAAAGAGTCTTGATTGTTTTATTTTACCTTTCGATAATCTTTTCCTACTATATTTCTCACTGCATTGCTGTCATTCGTACTTTCTGGTTCAAGGTAATTAAATAGGGGCAGCTGTCATACCCCAATTTTGTCCATACCCCGATACAATTTTCATCTGATCCATGACCCTACTGCACATGCATACATTCATTATTTCAAAAAAATAAATTGGGTAACCGGTTACCCTAATCAGCGTAACCGGTTACAGAGACCCAAAATTGATTTTTTGGCCATTTTAGACTGTGTAACCGGTTACCCTAATTTGGGTAACTGATTACACCTTCGCAGACAGCAAAAACAACTCTTTTTTTTTACCCAAAGGACCTTTTGGTTCACCCACTTCAACCCCTTTGCTTCCCCTATAAATAGAGCACTATCCTCACTCATTTTTCAAGCTTGAAAGCCACAAAACCTCTGCCTAAATCACCTTCGAACTCCCTCTTTTCAACCTAAACCCTAACTCACCAAAACCCTTTTTTCTCATTTTAACCACTAAACCACCATGTAAAAATCCACCATTTTCACACAACAAAAACAGTAGCAAACTTCTAACCTCCACTTACATAATCATTAACCATCACCATATAAACATACACCTTCCTTCTTTTCCATTTTCCTACCACAACAACCATAACCACCCTCTTCCAAGCTTTTTGCTTCATTCTCAAACCCAAACACAACAACAACCTAGTTTTGACACCACAATCTTGGTAATATTTTGGACTCAAACTCCTTGATATTTTTGGTTTTGTTTTGTGTTTAAAAAATGGATTTTTACTCTTGGGTTGTATTTTGAGAGATATTTGAGTCAACTTTGAGACAAGTGGTTTTAGTTGGGTTTACACCCTTTTGGGGATTCTTTTTGCTCTTACTACTTTTTATCCACCATTTTCAATCAAACTTTGTTTCTTGTTATCCTTTATATTTTATGGTTGATGAGATCTATTAAATCATGACTATGGTTGTTTAGAGTTGATAAAACCTTCAATGTTTCAAACCTATTAATGATTGATCAATAGATCCTTCATGATACTTTGAGGCATTGATAGGTTGCCTCTATTTCAACCATGTTTGGGTCATTTGATATATGGATGATACCATTTCCTTTACATTGTTTCTTGTTATCGTTTAATATTTATTGTTGACTTGTTGTTACATTTATTTGGTTGATGAGTTCTATTAGATCATGACCATGGTTGTTTAGAGTTGATTAAATCTTCAATACTTCAAACCTATTAATGGTTGATAAATAGATCATTCATGATACTTTGAGGCATTGATAAATTGCCTCTATTTCACCCATATTTGAGTCATTTGATGCATAGATGAAACCATATTCTCTATATTAATTTGCTAATCCATTTGCTTATTGTTATTCTACTAATTACTAACTACTAACATTTATATTATTGCACTTTAATTCCTGGAAATTTATTTTATTGTTACTAACCATTAACTACTAACTTCTAACATTTACATTATTTCACTTAATTTCTTTGCAATTTATTTTATTGTTCAGTTACATTAACTAACCATTATTATTGTGATATTACCATTCTTTATCTTGTGATTTACTTTTATGTCATTACTTTGTAATTTATATTCAAGTACTCATTATCATCATCATTGTACAAACTCATCATACATGTTTATTTACTTGTTATTTATTTTATTGTCACCATACATTAAAAATAACAAAAACATGATAAAATGGTAAGACCAAAAATATTCACTCCATTCTTAATCAACTTGGACATAGAGGATTTCATCTTATGACCTTTGCTTGGAAGCCTTCCTTTACTCTTTGTGATACATTGTAGACACTTGGTTTTTCATCCGTAACTTACATGCATGTTGTAAGAATGGCATCATGGCACCACCTTAGGGGGACATGTTTGTAAGACCATTATCCTTTGTTTAGCATAGGCCACTATTGCACACAAAAGGCTTTCTCTTGGGCTACCTTACAATGAGACTCTTTATTTTCTTGTTGGTTATTTTGCATTCACGTTGCATAAGCTAAAATTCATAAGCAAATCTCACTTCGAGACCATTTTCATAATTCAATTCATATGCACATGTAAATACAAACCTCGGTCAATATCGAGTGCTCCTTTTCTAAATCAATTCAAAACACCCTTGTAAGTCGATTACTTGTAAAAGTATCGCCATCAACCTCACATAACTTACTCTTGGGCTTTCTTACAATGAGACCTATTCGATTTTTATCGAGTAGAAGAGCAATACACTAAATAAATTCACTTCATTCAAAACACAAATCTAAAACCTTGACCCAACGTCGAGTATTTTCTCTCAAACTCAATTGAAATACCCCGATCAAATCAAAACACTTTCATAATAACGAAATGAAAAAGGAGATGACTTTGAGTTTTTCAACTTCACTCCTCAATTGGACAAATACGAGTTTTCTGACTCGGTCAGTCGAACAATTGTCATTTTCCGCCAAACATACAACTTAATCAAATCATTTTCTTAACAAACTATACGAAAAGGGAGATGGTCTTGAGCCTTCGATTCCTCTCCTCAAATGCTTGGATATGAGTTGTCTTACTCATCCATTCAAGTATTTGTCGTTCATGCTAAAATACATCAACCAAATGTTGGGGATCTTTACCCTCTTGATAAAAAAGTCCTTCTAACTGAGTGTTATTAGGTTTGTCTCTCAAGGGGAACCCAAGTTGACGACGAGCCAAAGCAGGGTTGTAGTTGATTCCTCCTTATGTACCAATCAGAGGCACATTAGAGAATTCACCACAACAATCAATAATCTTTGAGCTACCCAATGAAGAATCATACCAAACTATATCATCATTAGTGAGAGACATAAATCTCTGAGACCACCGTAGACATTGTTTGTTCTCCACAAAAGTAGGCGTTTGAGGCAAGTGAGAAATAAACCACTTGTATAGAAGAGGAACACAACAAACGATAGTTCCACCACCCTTAGAATTCCTTAGATGCAAAGAGAAGTACATATCTCCTAACAGAGTAGGCACATGATTTCCAATCAAGAAGATTCTAATGGAGTTAACATCAACAAAACCGTCAATGTTAGGAAACAAAGCTAAACCCTAGATGGGCAACACAAACATAGCTTCAAAAGCATCCACACTACCGGCTTGAGCAAAGGCATTAGCTTCCTTGATGAGGAACTCAGAATTTAATCCAAACAATCCTCCTTTCTTCACTCAATGAGCCTCTATCTCATACTTCTTCAAGTGAAAAGCTTTAGCTATAATATGAGATCTTGGAATCTCTTCCAATCCACTAAAAGGAACTTTGCTAGAAACAGGTATTCCCAAGAGATGGGCATACTCCTCCAACTTAGGCATAAGCTGATAATTAGGAAAAGTGAAGCAATGGTAGAGAGGATGATAGAACTGAACTAACATGCTCAACAATCCTTCAACCATATCAGCAGACAAAATAGACAAAAGCTTCCCATGGCATTACTTGAAGTCCAAGGGATCTAATACAAAGGATGACAACTTCCTTAATTCTTTCAAGTCAGGACATCTGAAACTGTACTTCTTAGTGTTCCTTCGTCCACAATCCATGGTCTGAAAATATTTGAAAATAAGACCTCAGTTCCTTGAAATTTTTGGTGTGATGAATGTTATGATGCGCATGAATGCAACCATTACAAATAAGGGATCACACACAAGGCAAACAAACAAAAGTCAAGGGATGAATCAAGTCATTGTCAAGATCAATCATCCATTTTGGTGGATTATGGTTTTCACCTTATCAACACCCAAGTTGCATTGATATTGACAAAACTTGATTGCATCAACCAAGAATCAAGGGTTTGTTGTGAGTCATGAACATGGAGTCTGGGTAAGAACCATCCCAAAGGAGTGTACTAAGGATAAAACCTGTAGATCATGTTCTAAAAAGTTCCTAGAGTCTTAATTCCATCTATCGGATATTACAGGTTAGGATGACTGACTCATCAACCCATAATATTCTCAAGTGAAACTCGTCTGAGTGTAGTATCGCGTAACAACTGTTATCAAGTCTACACCTGAACAGTCTCCACACTACGTCTTAAATAGGCCAATATGGGTTAAATGTTCTACGGTCCTCAACTTCTCGGACCCCAAATCAAAGAAAGTAATTCCTAACCACAAATAACTTGTGTGACATTCCTAACTCTAAAAGGGTCTCCACTGAGTAGATGGGTCTCAAGCCAACTTGTTAAGGACTACTCCACATAAGTCGAAGATGACTATACCATCCTCCTATCTTAATTGCATTCAAGTTTGGGTTAGAACTTATCTCACCACTCAGAGATCACCAAACACAACAAGCACATTATATTACACAAACAAATATACATACATCAAATATACAATTATATACACACAAAAAAGTAGGCTAAACCCACTGGGAACTACTCCCAAGTGAAGTCGCCACTTAATTTATGTAGTGGTAAATTCATGACTATCAAGCTATGGATAAGCTAGACGTCAATTAAGCCAGAGTCACCACGACGCTTTTATTGATTCCAAGGGAAAAGGAAAAAAGTACGAACAAAACCCAAAGATAAGAAGTTTTCAAATCAAAACTAATAAAATGCCATAGATTACAGGTAAGGGGGTTGGTTACACAGAGGGAAGGTGTTAGTACCCAAAGTGTCTTAGGTACTCTTACGAAGCCCTTTCTTGTGTGCATATGTGTTTTTGTACAAAATGATGTTTGCAATAAATAAAGTGGAGGGATGAGAAAAGGATTCATTAATTATATTTTTGTGTTTGAAAAGACCTTTAGACTTGTTCCTACGTGCCAACATAAAATGAGGGATCAAAACCTCGTAGTTCGTGGTAACAATTTCAAAGTGAAAGCATTGCTTTTAACAAAAATTTATGTTTAACAAAGGCACAAAAGGCCTAAAAAGGTTTGAATGAGTGTTAGTTGTTTTTGTATTTTGAAATTTTAAGTCAAGTATAGTTAGGTTCATTTACAAGTTTGATTAAGAAAAGAGTTTAAAAATACAATGGCATAAGGCCAAAGTTTCTAATTTGCAATATGGTCTAAGTTTAGAAACCACAAGCAAAGAAGATTTTAAAAGGAGGGAGAGATTTGAAATTAAATAAGTGGAGAAGAGATGAAGAGACTAATCCTAAGCAAAAAATTAAAAGTTAAGAGTTGAAAAGATCTGACCAATGGGCTACAATCCAATAGACAAGAATGTCATATAGAAACCCAAATTCCCCTTAGACTTTAGAATCAAGCAATATCAATACACAGATAAGAAGGTGAAGAGAAACACATCAAATAAATATAGCCACATCCCAAGCTTAGCAACTCCATGATCTTATTCATAATTCCATATATCAGATGAACTCAAAGATAGGCACTAGGCACAGGTTCAAAGTAACAACTTCAATAAGACCATGTAGCAGATGAACTCAAATGGATCTTCAACACTTGCTTCAGATGAAGTTTCAAATCACAAGCACTTGGTTTCATGAAAGTTGGCATTGGCCAAGTCGTTTTGCATAGGGAGTGTTGCCTAATTCTAAGTCCAATGTCTCAAAGCAAATCCAACAGTCCACGCAAAATATCTTTTAGGGTTTTTATTGTTATTATGTACATTAAGGTCAAAACACCACAAACACAATCAAGTATATACAATCACAAAATAATCATAAGATAAGGCTCAAATGAGCAAAGTGAAAATGACATTAAAGTAAACAAGTTAAATGGTATGAATAATGGCAAATGAATAAAGACTTAAAAATTAAAGTGCATAAAAGTAAATGGCTTGAAATTAGATGTTAGTTGTTAGTTGATTAGAAGTTAGTATTTCTTTTGCTTTTATTTTGTTTAAGTCATTCTTTGGAGAATACTCAACCCACTATTCACAAGCATGGATCCTTGAACCAAGATATCTCCCAAAGGAAGGAAAAAAGGCCAAGTTTCCACACAATACCATGAAAGAGGGGAGACTTAGAATCTCACTTACTAGAATGCTATATATTTTGTGTCAATAATTTAGCGCTATGTTAAGCAATCGTAATTGGACTTATGTAGAAGTCATAACTATTTGAGGCCGGGCAATAGAAATTTTAGTGTTAATGCATGTTAGAGATATGGTATTATGAAACATACTCCTAAAACATACCACACTTAAAAAGAATATGCAAAGGGGTGGACCTAATCTCATCCATACTTATGTTGATTTGCAATCAACTAGCCTTAGAATATAGAGACATTATAGGTCCATGAAATAAATGAGAAGAGAATGGGATTGATATGAAGAGGAAGGGGAAATGGAATCAACACAAATTGGTCAAATGAGGACTTCTATCAAATTAAAACCATTCATTCATTTTGGGAGATGAAATGTACATTTCATAAATCACCTAAATCCAATGATTTTAACTCAACAAAGTCAAATCAATCTTGACCAAGACCCAACAACATAAGTCAAACTCAACAAGTCAATATCAAAAACTCAACACAATTTATTTTGCAATTAAACAATAAAAATCAATTAAATAATGCATTAAATTGAATTATGGTTGGTCAAAATCCTAAAACCTCATCAAAACACCAAATAAATGGTCATGAGATTTATCAGAGGTCAAACAAGGTCAAGGGACCTTGGAGAAAAAATTTCATTAATTTTGGAAACTTAAAACTATTTTTAAACAATTAAAAAATCACAAAATCAATTAAATTATAAAAAAATATTAATAATGATCCAAAAAATAATTTTAATTCGGAAAATGAAAGAGGAATTTATTTAAATTTTTTGGTGAAACTCTCATATTTTTTGATCAATATTAAAATTAATATGAATTAATGAAAATAAACCAAATAAAATGAAAAATCAGAAAAATAGAAAAACATGGACCACTTGATCTCCCTCATTAATTAAGATGGCAAATCAAGTGGCTGCTAGCGCACGGTCCATGGTGGACATAAGTCAAAGCGCTGCAGGGATGGTATGCAAAACCAAAGCACGAGATTAAAACATTTGAAATGGATCATGTGGTTCAGATGAATGCCAGCATACCATCAGAGCCAAAGCTCCGGTCTCCTTCTCCGGTGAGCTTCATCGGACTGGTTCACTCACAACCATCACCAAAATTAAAAAGAAGGACATGAATTTAAAGTAAAAATGCTCAGGAGCTCGAATTTGGCCTCAATTTCTCCTAATTCCACGTATATTGAAAGATACAGGGAGTTGAATTTTGAGGTGTATGATCTGATTTGCTTCGATTTGACCTCAAAGCAACTCAATCTTGTTGCCTACATTCGTAGGACTTCACTGAGCATATGGATCTCAAGCCAACTTGTTAAGGACTACTCCACACAAGTCGAACATGATTATACCATCCTCATATCTTAATTGCACTCAAGTTCGGGTTAGAACTTATCTCACCACTTAGAGATGTCCAAACACAACAAGAAAATTATATCACACCAATACACATACATCACATATATATAATTATATACACACAAAAAAGTAGGCTAAACCCACTAGAGACTACTCCCCAGCAGAGTCGCCACTTAATTTCTGTAGCGGTAAATTCATGATCATCAAGCTTTGGATAAGCTAGACATCAAATAATAAGATTTTTCACCGCGCTTTTATTGTTTCCAAGGGAAAAGGGAAAAATACGAACAAAACCCCAAAATAAGAAATTCTCAAATCAAAACTAATAAAATGCCATAGATTACAGGTAAGGGGGTTGGTTACACAGAGGGAAGGTGTTAGCATCCAAAGTGTCATAGGTACTCCTAGGGAGCCCTTTCTTGTGTGCATATGTATGTTGTACAAAGTGATGTTTACAAACAAATAGAATGGGGGGATGAGAAAAGAATTCATTAATTATATTTTTTTGTTTGACAAGACATTTGGATTTGTGCCTATGTACCAACATAAAAATGAGGGATCAAAACCTCGTAATTTGTGATACAAATTTCAAATTGGATGCATTTCTTTTAATAAAAAATTAAGTTTGAAAGGCACAAGGGCCTAAAAAATAGTTTGAATGAGTTAGTTCTTTTTGGCTTTTGAAAATTTTAAGTCAAGTATAGTTAAGTATATTTGCAAGTTTGATTTAAGAAAGGAAGTTTTGAAATGCAATGGCATAAGGCCAAAGTTTCTAATTTGCAAAGAGTCTAAGTTAAAGAAAAGACAAGCACAAGCAAAGAAGTTTTTTAAAAGAAGGACATGAATTTAAAGTAAAAATGCTTAGGAGCTCGAATCTGGGCTCAATTTCTCCTAATTCCACGTATATTGAAAGATACAGGGAGTTGAATTTTGAGGTATATGATTTGATTTTCTTCGATTTGACCTCAAAGCAACTCAATCCTGTTTCCTACATTGATAGGACTTCAGACAACCAAAGATCAAGAAGAACTATGGAGAATTGAGTGAGAATCGAAGAGATGAAAATTTCTAGAAAATACCTTCAATGTAGATCTGTATTCGATCGATCTTGCTCTTGCTTGCTATTGATCTTGCTCAGGACACTTGATGGAGGGAAATTGGATGAACAAAAGGCACAAGACTCTTGGAGATTTGAATCTCAAAATAGTGAGATTCAAACTCAATTTCCAATGGAAATTCTGAAGGTTATCCTTTGAATGAGAGGGTTTTGGAGGTTGGGATTCAAAGTTGGCGCACATGGTCCCTAATTCTGATGGCAAGGAGTTCTATTTTTAGCCAAATGGATTGATATTTGCACACTTGAAATGAAGATCCAAAAATAGCAATGTACATTGCATGGGTGCATGGGCGTGTGATAGGCCCATGTAATCACTCCTTATGGTCCATAATTAAGTACAAATATTGCTGAAGTCATGTTGGAAAGCTAGGCATTTGTGTATGGAAGGTTCAAGTTCACTTATGCCAAATGATGATCCAATGTTAAAGCCATGCGCAGGTCACTCATATCTTATCCAAATGGAATGAAATTGGATTTTTTGGAAAGGTTAGATCAAGAGGAACAACTTTCATGTTGAACACATTTTCATTTGAAGCTTGGATCATGATGAATTTTGAGGTGGAAGTTGGGAAAATCAAACATGTCAAAAAAAATTCTAAGTGTCAAGCCATATGTTCACTTATTCCACCTTGGCTAACTTTTTATGTGAGCTTCAAATGAGAAATGTGTAAGAACAAAAATTGTTCTACAACAGATTCCTTGATTTTGATGATAACAAAGGATGAAACCAAAAATGGCACCCTAACGAAAAGTTTCTAAGTGTGCAGGATTCTAAAGAAAGAAGGAAGAAATCTGATGATGTCATCAGATACAGAACCAGATCATAAGCATATTATCATATGATCAGAAGCATCTGAAGTGGAACACGTTCAAGAAAGTCTAACTCTGAGCAAAACAGCAAAGTATCAGAAGCATCTGAACAAGAAGTAAGCTCTAGATGTTCTGACTCTGAACAACGCTATCTCTAACTTCCAGAAGTTATCAGCGTTATCTGAAGAAACTATCTGAACTCACAAGAGATTAACATCAGAAGCAAGATTCCAAGATTCTCCAGAAACACAAATACTCTGAGCATGGATTGCTAATCATGAAAGAGTAACGTTAAAGTCAAGTAAAGATTTGCAAATAGTTTTCCTAATTAAGAAAGAGACGTTAATCTCCAATTTCAATAAAGAAGATACTACTTGTGGTAAGTAGTCATTTCAAGGAGAGAAAGTTATCCTGCAGAAGCTATTTAAGTGATGGCGTAAATTCATTTTAATATCCACCAGTTTCAACTACTACTTCAACTGATATATAAAATAGGCTGCAATCAACTTTGAAAAAGACAGTAAGCCAACAAGCCAAAAATTATACTGAAACATCAACGCTCAAGAAAAACATTCTTGCTCTCTAAAGATCTTCACGAAGTTTTTGCTTATAACGTGAAAAACTCTTGTTCTTAATACTGTAATATTTGCTTTCTTAGAAGCACTCTAGATTACATAAATCTTTTATCTATTGTTTGTTTATTTCCTCAAGTGACTCTGTGAAGTCTGTATACTTGAGAGGACTAAGAGATCTTTCTCTTAGACGTTGTTTGTAATCTTTCAAGATTAGTGGATTAAGTCCTTGTTGAAGGCGAAATCACCTTGGCCGGGTGGACTGGAGTAGCTTTGTGTTATAAGCGAACCAGTATAAAATCATTGTGTGGTTTTCATTTTGAAAAAGCGCTTATTTTTCCAAACAATTCAAACCCCCCTTTCTTGTTTTTCTCACCTTCAATTGGTATCAGAGCTCCGGCTCTGTTATTGACTTTCTAATCAAACACTTAACAGTGTAGAGAGATCCAGTACGAGAAAAACCATGGCCCACTCAAATGAAAGAGATAGTTACAATGCTAAGCCTCCTGTTTTTGATGGAGAGAAATTTGATTATTGGAAAGATAGAATCGAAAGTTTCTTTCTTGGTTATGACGCTGACCTCTGGGACATTGTCATAGATGGATACACACCTCCAGTCTCAGAAAATGGAGCTGAAGTTCCCAGAAATAAGATGTCAGAAGATCAGAAACGTATCTTCAAAAATCACCACAAGGCCAGAACAATACTTCTAAATGCTATATCATACAACGAATATGAAAAGATCACCAACAGAGAGACAGCCAAAGATATACTTGACTCTCTGAAGATGACTCATGAAGGAAACTCCCAAGTCAAAGAGACGAAGGCTCTGGCGCTTATCCAGAAATATGAAGCCTTCAAAATGGAAGATGACGAAGCTATAGAGGCTATGTTTTCTAGATTCCAAACTCTTATTGCAGGTCTCAAGGTGCTAGACAAAGGATACACAAATGCAGATCATGTTAAGAAGATAGTCAGAAGTCTGCCAAAGAAATGGAGACCTATGGTTACTGCTCTGAAGCTGTCAAAGGATCTGAACAATATCAGCCTTGAAGAACTTGTCAGTTCTCTCAGAAGCCATGAGATAGAACTAGAGGAAGATGAGCCTCAGAAAAAGAACAAGTCCGTAGCGCTAAAGTCCAGATCTGAAAGACGGAAACCTGACAGAACCAAAGCTCTCCAGGCAGAAACTGAAGATACTGACGATTCTGAACCAGAAGACTCTGATGATGAAGAAGAATTGTCCCTACTAACCAGAAGAGTTAAGCAACTCTGGAAAAAGAGGAACAACAACTTCAGAAGACCAAGACCCAGAGGGGATCGATCTGAATCAACTTCAAAAGGTAAATCTAACAAAGATATTACCTGTTATGAATGTAAAGAAACAGGTCATTACAGGAATGAATGCCCCAAGCTAAAAAAGGACAACCCAAGAAAAGAAAGCTTCAAGAAGAATACCTTCAGGACAAAGAAAGGACTGATGGCTACCTGGGATGATAGTGAATCTGGATCATCAGAATCTGACTCTGATGAACAGGCCAATGTGGCACTTATGGCTACCACATCCAGGAGTAGCTCAGATGAAGAATCTGAAGAGGTATTTTCTGAACTTTCTCGATCTGATCTAGAATCTTGTTTGTCAGAAACTCTTAGCTCATATCAGAAATTAAAACAAAAGTTTAAAAACATTAAAGGCTGTCTTAAAGCAAAATTTGAAGAATGTAGTGAACTTGAGATGACAATTCTAGCACGAGAAGATACAATCAGATCTTTAACACTAGAAAGAGATGGAGCAAAAAGAAAAAGCTTAGAATTAGAAGAAGCGTTGTCTCAAGCACCACAAACTTCAAATAAAATAATTTATAAATACGAAGAAGCCTTTCAAGAATTTCTGAAAAATGGGATAGATAGGAGTATTATGGCATCCATGATTTATGGAGTTAGTCAGAACAATAAAAAGGGAATTGGGTATGATCCTAAGGAAGATAAAACTTCTACCAGTAACCAACTTAAGTCTCCCTTTTCATATCATTACACACACACACAAGAACAAAAATTTAAAAATGCTAGAAAACCCAAAGTTATAAGAAACTCTGGGAAAACTAATCTGAAAGGACCCAAGAGATTCTGGGTACCAAAAGATAAGATTGTGTATGTTGCAGATATCCTATGCAGCAAAGTTCAGACACCAGTCATGGTACCTGGACTCTGGATGCTCGCGACACATGACGGGAAGAAAGTCTATGTTCCAAAGTCTGGAACTTAAAGACGCTGGATTTGTAGGCTTCGGAGGAGATCAGAAAGGAAGGATCAGAGGCTCCGGAACTATTGGTAATGGTACTCTTCCCTCTATATCTGATGTTCTTTATGTAGAAGGATTAATGCATAACTTGTTATCCATAAGTCAATTAAGTGATAACGGTTATGATGTAATCTTCAATCAAAAAACATGTAAAGCCATTAATCAGAACGATGGCTCTATCCTTTTCACAAGCAAGAGGAAAAACAACATTTACAAAATAAATCTTTCTGATTTAAAAGATCAAAATGTTAAATGTCTAATGTCAGTTCACGAAGAGCAATGGGTATGGCATAGACGCTTGGGCCACATTAGCATGAGGAAACTTTCTCAGCTAACTAAACTCGAGTTAGTCAGAGGCCTACCTAAACTGAAATTTTCTTCAGATGCTCTGTGTGAAGCTTGTCAGAAAGGAAAATTTTCAAAAACATCTTTTAAAAAGAAAAATGTTGTTTCTACCTCTAAGCCTCTGGAACTTCTTCACATTGACTTATTTGGTCCTGTGAAAACAGCATCAGTTAATGGAAAGAAGTATGGACTAGTCATTGTTGATGATTACAGTCGCTGGACATGGGTAAAACTCCTAAAGCACAAGAGTGAGTCTCACTCTGTATTCACTAGTTTCTGTTCCAAAGTGCAAAAAGAATTTGACTCTAAAATTATTAGAGTCAGAAGTGATCATGGTGGAGAATTTGAAAACAAAGATTTTGAAGAATTATTTGATTCTAATGGAATATCCCATGATTTCTCCTGCCCTAGAACTCCACAACAAAATGGAGTTGTAGAGAGGAAGAATAGGACACTCCAAGAAATGGCCAGAACCATGATCAATGAAACTAATGTAGCAAAGCACTTTTGGGCAGAAGCTGTAAATACAGCGTGTTACATTCAGAATAGAATCTCTATAAGACCTATTCTAGAAAAGACTCCCTATGAACTGTGTAAAGGAAGAAAACCAAACATTTCATATTTTCATCCTTTTGGATGTTCTTGCTTTATATTAAATACTAAGGAACATCTGAACAAGTTTGATTCCAAAGCACAAAAAGGTATTATGTTAGGATACTCAGAACGCTCTAAAGGCTACAGAGTATACAACACAGAAACCAAAATTGTGGAAGAATCAATTCATGTCAGATTTGATGATAAGCTTGACCCTGAAAAGTCAAAGCTAGTTGAAAAGTTTGCAGATTTGGAAATCACTCTTGTAGAATCTGATAAAAATCCAGAAGCAATTGTCACTCAGAACTCTGAAGAAATTAAATCTCCAGAAATCCCAAAGAAAGTTAAAAGTCGTATCAATGTATCTGAAGATTTGATTCTGGGAAACAAGGACGAACCTGTCAGAACCAGATCTACCTTCAGGACTTCTGAAGATACTCCTCTGGGACTAGTGTCTCTGATTGAGCCTACGTCTTGTGATGAAGCACTTCAGGATAACGACTGGGTGGCAGCTATGCAAGAAGAATTAGATCAATTCTCAAAGAATGATGTCTGGGATCTCGTTCCTAAACCCAGAGGCACTCACGTCATTGGAACCAGATGGGTATTCAGAAACAAGCTGAATGAGAAAGGAGAAGTCGTCAGAAACAAAGCTCGACTGGTAGCTCAAGGTTATAGTCAACAAGAAGGTATTGATTATAATGAAACCTTTGCTCCAGTCGCGAGGTTAGAATCTATTCGTCTTCTTGTATCTTTTGCTATTAATCACTCTATCAAATTATACCAAATGGATGTCAAGAGTGCATTCCTTAGTGGTTATATTTCAGAAGAAGTGTATGTCAATCAACCTCCAGGTTTTAAAAATTCAAACTTTCCAGAACATGTTTTTAAACTTAAAAAATCTTTATATGGACTTAAACAAGCTCCTAGAGCTTGGTATGAACGTTTAAGCAATTTTCTTCTGGAACAAAATTTTATCAGAGGGAAAGTTGATTCTACACTCTTCTATAAAAACCTTAATAATAATCTCATGATATGCCAGATTTACGTTGATGATATTATTTTTGGTTCTGCTAATATCTCTGTTTGCCAAGAATTTTCTAAGTTAATGCAGGCAGAATTTGAAATGAGTTTAATGCAAGAACTAAAGTTCTTTCTGGGAATTCAAATTAATCAAACTCCAGAAGTCACGTACGTTCATCAAAGCAAGTACATTAAAGACGTTCTGAAAAAATTTGACATGACTGAATGCAACTCTGCAAAAACTCCCATGCACCCAACTTGCATTCTTGAAAAGGAAGAGGTAAGCAACAAGGTTTGTTAGAAGCTCTATCGAGGTATGATAGGCTCTCTTCTCTATCTGACTGCTACTCGTCCTGATATTCTCTTTAGTGTCTGTCTTTGTGCCAGATTCCAATCAGATCCTAGAGAATCTCATTTAACAGCAGTTAAGAGAATTCTTAAGTATCTGAAAGGAACTCCTAACCTGGGCCTGATGTATGAGAAAACATCAGAGTATAAACTCTCGGGTTACTGTGATGCAGATTATGCAGGAGATAGAATAGAACGAAAAAGCACTTCTGGAAATTGCCAGCTTCTGGGAAACAATCTGATATCCTGGGCTAGCAAAAGACAATCAACAATTGCTCTATCAACTGCAGAAGCAGAATATATCTCAGCGTCACTGTGCACAACTCAGATGCTCTGGATGAAGCATCAGTTAGAAGATCTGCAAATCTTTGAAAGTAACATTCCTATCTTTTGTGATAATACTGCTGCTATTTGTTTAAGTAAGAATCCCATTCTACATTCCAGAGCCAAACACATTGAAATAAAACATCATTTTATCAGAGACTATGTTCAGAAAGGGATAGTAACATTGAAGTTCATTGATACAGAACATCAATGGGCAGATATCTTCACTAAGCCTCTAGCTGAAGATAGATTTCTTTTCATCTTAGAAAATCTGAACATTAAAAATTGCCCTAAATGAAGTATGGCTCTGAAAATGTAAAATGAGACTCTGATATAAAAACAAATGTACTTCTGCCTCTGACTCTGATACTTCTACAAGTTAAGAAGATATCTGAGTTAGAAATCTCCAGGAATCAATCTTTTGGTATTCCTGAAGATCAGATACATCAACACGTGGAGCACTAAGCGTCTAACCCTAGAACTTCTAGACAGCTGTCAAAAGAAATTCAAAGGACAAACGTTTGAAATCTCCTTGAGCAGTGTGCGTACTGTTGGGATTAGACATTCATTAATTAGCTGTAATCATTTTTCCCCCAAGCGTGCAATCTTGAGCTTTGTACTAACGCAATTTAATGTGTCGTTTTGCATGTGTTTTACTTAGAGTATTTAAACACTTTTCTCACATTTCACACACTTATCACTCTCACTCACTCTAAAACCCTAAACCTCTCTGAAGCATTCTCTGCAAACTCTCAATCTTCATCTTCTTCTTCACCATGGACGCTCAACAACAAGAAGTGTTTAACTTTTCTCAACAAATGGAATCAAGCTCAACTGCTCAAACTTCAAGCATTCAAACTCCAACGGTTACAGGCGTCACCATCACCCCTGTTTACAAAGAACCTCATGTTCTTGACCGTGAACGCCATATTAACCTATCAACCCCTTTTGAAGGACTGGACGTGTTGTGTGAAATGCTAGTAGATTTCGACAACTTGAAGAGAAATGGCGTTGATCTTACTGAAGAACTTCGTAAACAAGGGTGGGAAAACTACTTCCAAAGGCTTTATGGTCCGGTTTACCCACTTCTCATCAAGGAGTTCTGGAGATTTGCAGATGCAGATGACCATTTCATCGTCTCCTATGTTCTGGGGGTAAAGATTGTAATTACTGAAGGGTCAGTTGCCTCTTTACTGAACATGGAGAGAGATGGAGGCAAAAGGATTTACAACATCCCTCCTAGGTCAAAGCGCATTACTGATGTAATCAATCCAACAATCTTCAAACCCAACACTGAAGGAAATCCTTCAAAGAACAAAGAGCTGCATCAGAACCTCAGAGTGTGGCTGAAGATCATTCTGGGAACTATTCACCACCGTCCAGCCTCTAACTCCTCTGACTACATCAATGCAGATCAGAAATGCATTCTGTATTGCATTCAGAAGGGTGTGAAGATCTGCCTCCCTGCTCTCCTTTTCAGATACCTCAGAGATTCTGTCAAGGAAACCAGAAATAACATGAAGCCCAGATCCTACATCCCTCTGGGAAGATTGCTATCTGATGTTTTCATCGAGAACGGACTGGTAGACCATCTGGAAAAGACCAAACTGATGGATGATCTGGCAATAGACACTGGGAAGCCTCTGAACGCCAGAAATCTCAAGAGTATGGGAATAATCAAGAAGATTCAAGTCAGACCCACTATGGATACATCCTGGGATGCCTTGAAAGATCAGAGGAAGCTGCCCCATGGTCTTGCAAGGTTCTTCAAAAATGAACCCAGAGATGCGGTTGCCATCTATCTTCAGCGTCTGCTGGATGAAGGTGTTGACATATCTGACTTCAGCCTCGACGATTGTCTGGATTCAGAAGAAGCCTTCGTCAGATACAAGAGAGGTCTCTCTGAGAAGAAGATTGCATCACAGGCAAAGAAGGCCAGAATTGGAGAATCTTCTGGAAGCAGATCTCCAGCTCCTCTGAAAATCTCTACTGGTATGTCTGTTCCTCCTCTTTCCTCTGTACCTCCGATGGTTTCCTCCTCTAATCCTTTCCCAACACCACCAATTTATACAACCTCTGAAATCCCACCTTCAACCATCAGAACCTCTCAGCCTTCACCAGTTTTAAATATCGCCCGTACATTCATACCTCCTTCTGAACCTGAACAAATGAACCAAAGCACTTCCTCTTCTTCTTCTTCCACAGCCCCAGAATCACCACCATACCTCAACATTTCTTCTGACCCAGAACTCTCAGACCCTAACTCTCCAACCCTAGCCCAAATTTATGCTCTAAACTACGCTTCACAACAACCAACAGAACCTGAAATAACTTCACCACCACAACAAACAACCACCATCCCTTCTGAAGACCAACCCTCTGACCTTCCCACCTCTGATATCAACCCACCAAACACCTCTGCTGCACCTGAATCAGAAACTGAAACTGAACCTTTAGACTTAAACCCTCTTTACACTTCACCCCAAAGATCTGAACCTGAAGCAGAATCTGAACCTCTCACACTAAATCTCAGCCCTCCAACATCTTCACCTCAAACCTCTGAACCAAACCTTTCTGTACCTACCCTTGAGGAAGCCATCATGCTGGTAGCAGGGGCTTCAGTACAAAAGGTCAAGTCTCTGACCACTAACTCTGAAATCAGTGATGATCCTGAATCTGTAAGGACACACTGGAACAGAGTCATTGGCTGGATGATCTCTGAGGCTTTTAGACTGAAGAACATCTCTGAACAAGTCAGAAATGGCTACATCAGAGATGCTGAGGCAAGACTCCAGGAAAGACTTGCCAGAGAAGCTGCTGAAGAAGCCAGAAGGCTAGAGGAAGAGAGACTTGCGCGAGAAGCTGAAGAAGCAAGAAGACTTGAAGAAGAAAAAGCAAGGGAAGCTGAAATCCTAAGGATTAAGGAAGCTGAAGCTAAGGCTCTGGCGGATGCAGAAGCACAAGCTGCTGCTGAAGCTGAAGCACAGCAGGCTCTGACTCTGGGAGAGTCCTCTTCTGTTATCCCTATGGTTCTTCAGACTCTGAAAGAACTTAAGCAAGATCAGAATGAACTCCGGGCCAGAATGGACAAGCAAGATACTGTCAACAACAACATCCAGAACATGCTTGCTATGTTGCTTCAGAGAATGCCTCCGCCTCCGAACCCTTAGGCACTTAGGATTTATTTTGCTTGCCTGTTGTTTTATTTTCTCTGAATCTGATGTTTTCTAGTTCTTGTTGCCTTTGTGCTTTTATCTGAATACAAGTTTTTCTCTTAATTTATTTATTTTTTGCTATGTCTTTTTGATTCTGACAAAAAGGGGGAGAAGTCATTAATAGCTCTGATGAAAATATTGTCTAATACCTTAAGCATTCTGCAACATATTTTTCTTAAAAATAATTTTATCTAACCTGGACTTAAGAAATTGCAGAAGGTATCAAGAAACCTCTTTACTTAGAAGCTCTGGTAAGAACTTCTGAACTCCCTAGCACTATCTCAGGGGGAGCTTCTGTCTATCTGATCTGATATTATTCATGTTTCATCTGCTAATTAAGTTTGTTTTGTCATCATAAAAAAGGGGGAGATTGTAAGAACAAAAATTGTTCTACAACAGATTCCTTGATTTTAATGATAACAAAGGATGAAACCAAAAATGGCACCCTAACGAAAAGTTTCTAAGTGTGCAGGATTCTAAAGAAAGAAGGAAGAAATCTGATGATGTCATCAGATACAGAACCAGATCAGAAGCATATTATCATATGATCAGAAGCATCTGAAGTGGAACACGTTCAAGAAAGTCTAACTCTGAGCAAAACAGCAAAGTATCAGAAGCATCTGAACAAGAAGTAAGCTCTAGATGTTCTGACTCTGAACAACGCTATCTCTAACTTCCAGAAGTTATCAGCGCTATCTGAAGAAACTATCTGAACTCACAAGAGATTAACATCAGAAGCAAGATTCCAAGATTCTCCAGAAACACAAATACTCTGAGCATGGATTGCTAATCATGAAAGAGTAACGTTAAAGTCATGTAAAGATTTGCAAATAGTTTTCCTAATTAAGAAAGAGACGTTAATCTCCAATTTCAATAAAGAAGATACTACTTGTGGTAAGTAGTCATTTCAAGGAGAGAAAGTTATCCTGCAGAAGCTATTTAAGTGATGGCGTAAATTCATTTTAATATCCACCAGTTTCAACTACTACTTCAACTGATATATAAAATGGGCTGCAATCAACTTTGAAAAAGACAGTAAGCCAACAAGCCAAAAATTATACTGAAACATCAACGCTCAAGAAAAACACTCTTGCTCTCTAAAGATCTTCACGAAGTTTTTGCTTATAACGTGAAAAACTCTTGTTCTTAATACGGTAATATTTGCTTTCTTAGAAGCACTCTAGATTACATAAATCTTTTATCTATTGTTTGTTTATTTCCTCAAGTGACTCTGTGAAGTCTGTATACTTGAGAGGACTAAGAGATCTTTCTCTTAGACGTTGTTTGTAATCTTTCAAGATTAGTGGATTAAGTCCTTGTTGAAGGCGAAATCACCTTGGCCGGGTGGACTGGAGTAGCTTTGTGTTATAAGCAAACCAGTATAAAATCATTGTGTGGTTTTCATTTTGAAAAAGCGCTTATTTTTCCAAACAATTCAAACCCCCCTTTCTTGTTTTTCTCACCTTCAAAATGTTCCTTCATAAAAGTTGTATCTCTATAAAAGTCCTTCAAAATGGTCATAAATGTGACCTCATTTGGATTAAATATGAAGGATTTATGCATTTTTGAAGTTGAGGAAAATCACTTGTTCAATGGCATTGGTCCAAAATGACCTATAATGTATCCTCATATCACATGCACATAAAAGTTGAATTTTATCTTACACCAAACATCAAAGTTGAATTATACATCTTGAATTTAATTGTGAAACTTTGAAATCTTTCATCTTATAAAAATTGAGCAAGTTATGGCTTTGGGAAGTTGACCTCCAAATTAGGGTTTAGACAAAATGACCTATAATCTTTCACCTAAAAAATGACTTTCCAAGCAAAAATAGCTCTAGACCTAAACATGAAAGTTGTTTGGAATGCAATTTAGAATAACGTTTCTCTTGGAATCATTTTCATATGACAAAATTGTAGGAGATAGGGTCTAGGGAACCCCAGTTTTGATCAGATGAATTCCTCTAGTCAACAACCATGAACTAACTTGCTAGATTGCCATTCTCTTAACTTTTGGGACTCATGGAGGATCATATATGCATAAGATGATGGAATTTGAAGTATCACTTGAAATATTTGATCAATTGGTGAAGAAGCTTGTTGAAGAAGTTACACAAGATACCCCGATGAATTAGGGTTTCCAAGGCAAACCAACTCCAAACTCTTGATGATTTCTTGATCAGAATAACATGTGAAGATCATGGAGATTAATATATGATTCTTAGAGCTATAGTAGACCAATATTGATTGAGATCCTTGCATTGAGGGTCTTAAACCCTAGATATGTGCTTGATGAATCAAAGGTGAGCATGTGCACTACCTACAAAAGAGTTAGACAAATACAAAGACATATTTTTGGTATTTTGGTTAGTAAAAAATGATAAAATACAAAGTATGATACAATCAAATGATGTTTGGTGATCTCTCCCAATACAAACCCAATGAATAAGAGGTAAGGAGGATGCCAATGCATATGATGAGATAACATGATGGATCTTAGGGTTAAAATTGGGGTCTTACACTTACGTTAAGGTATCCTCTGGAAAATGGCCAGGTTGGAATTCTGAAAGGTGATCATGGAATTACGAGGAAATGTTATAAATATAATCTAAGACTTAAAAGGAGGAGTCATGATGACGAGCCAATCAAAGATCATCAATTAAAAGTGAACCTAGTCAATATCGACCAGAGAGAGGAGTTACCAGAGAGCCAGCTAACAAATAGAGAAAATACAGGAAAGATACATAATGGCGTCCAATCATCTCACACAACTCAAGTTGGTACCATTCAGATGTTAAAAGATGAAGACGGAAGGATCATAGTCAATTTAAACATAGGTCATCACCTTATCATACATGATATGTTAAGCATACCATGGAGGTTTTATAAACAGGTACCAAATATTGAAAGCTCAGTGCTTGTGGTAGTCGGACAACAGAGGTTTCTAGTAAGGGCTACCAATCAGTTCATTAGATGGGAGGTGTAGCGGTTAATTCATGATCATCAAGATATGGAAAGCTAGACATCAAATAACAAGAGTCTCCACCGTGCTTTTATTATTTCCAAGGGAAAGGGGAAAAGTACGAACAAAACCCAAAAATAAGAAGTTTTCAAATCAAAACTAATAAAATGCCAGAGATTACAAGTAAGGGGGTTAGTTACACAGAGGAAAGGTGTTAACACCCAAAGTTTCCTAGGTACTCCTAGGGAGCCCTTTCCTGTGTGCATATGTATTTTGTACAAAGTGATGTTTACAAATAAATAGAATGGGGGGTATGAGAAAAGAATTCATTAATTATATTTTTGTGTTTGACAAGACCTTCGAACTTGTGCCTATGTACCAACATAAATATAAGGGATCAAAACCTCGTAGTTCGTGATACAAATTTCAAAGTGGATGCATTGCTTTTAATCAAAAATTAAGTTTGAAAGGCACAAGGGCCTAAAAATGGTTTGAATGAGTTAGTTCTTTTTGGCTTTTGAAAATTTTAAGTCAAGCATAGTTAAGTATATTTGCAAGTTTGATTTAAGAAAGGAAGTTTTGAAATGCAAAGGCATAAGGCCAATGTTTCTAATTTGCAAAGAGTCTAAGTTAAAAAAAAGACAAGCACAAGCAAAGAAATTTTTTAAAAGGAGGGAGAGATTTTTTAATTAAAGAGATGGGGAGGAGATGAAGAGACTAATCCTAAGTACAAATTTAAAAGTTAAGAGTTGAAAAGATCTGACCAATGGGCTGCAATCCAATAGGCAAGAATGCCATATAGAAACCCCAAATTCCCTTGGATATTAGAATCAAGCAACCAATAATGCATACAATATTAACTTGGAGAGCAAGGCATCAAATAAAGATAGCCAGATCCAAGCTTTAGCCACTCCATGATCTCTTTCAAATTTGCCCATGTAGCAGATGAATTCCACAAGTCACAGGTTCAAAATAATGGCTTCATAATGATCATGTTGCAGATGAACTCATATGGATCTTCAATGATATATCAGATGAAGTTTCAAATTGCAAGCACTTGGTTACATGAAAGTGGGCATTGGCCAAGTCCTTTTGCATAGGGATGTTGCCTAGATTCTAAGTCCAATTGTCCAAGATCAAACCAACAGTCCACACAATAGTTTTTTAGGGTTTTTGTTTCTTATTATGTACATTAATGGTCAGAGACCATACAAACAAACAAAATATACACAAAGAAGATATATCACACAATATGGTCCAAGTGGACAAAGTGAAAAGACATTAATATAAACAATTAGAATGGTATGGATAATGTCAAATGAATAGAGCTTAAAAATTAAAGTGCATTAAAAGTAAATGGCTTGAAATTAAATGTTAGTTGTTAATGAATTAGAAGTTAGTATTGTTTTTGCTTTTGCTTTTTATTTTAAGTCATTTTTTGGAGAACACTCAACCCACTTATCAATGGCATGGATCCTTGAACCAAGATATCTTTCAAAGGAAGGAAAAAAGGCCAAGTTTCCACACAATACCATGAAAGAGGGGAGACTTACAATCTCACTAACTAGAATGCTATGCCTTTTTGTGTCAAAAATTTAGCGCTATGTTAAGCAATCGTAATTGGACTTATGTAGAAGTCACAACTATTTGAGGCCAGGCAATAGAATTTTGGTGTTAATGCATGTTAGAGACATATTATAATGGACTATTCTCATGAAACATACCACACACAAAAAGAATATGCAAAAGAGGTGGCCTAATCTCATCCATACTTATGTTGATTTTGCAATCAACTAGCCTTGGGATTTAGAGATATCATAGGCCAAATGAAATGGATACATAAAGAAGGGGAATTATATGAAGAGGGAGGGGAATAGATCAAAACTCAATTTGGTTAAAGGAGGACTTTTACCAATTTAAGATCATTCATTCATTTTGGGAAATGGAATGTACATTCCATCAATCCCCTAAATCCAATGATCTTAACCTAGCAAAGTCAAATCAACCTTGACCAAGGCCCAACAACACAAGTCAAACTTATACAAATCATCAAGATAGCTTAACACAATTATTTGGCATTTATTTAATTTAAAAATACTAAAAAATAATGCATTAAATTAAATATGGTTTGTCAAATTCCTAAAATCTCATCAAAACACCAAAGAAATGGCCATGAGATTTATCATAGGTCAAACGAGCTCAAAGGACCTTGGAGAAAAAAATTCATCATCTTTGGAGACTTAAAAGTATTTTTAAACAATTAAAAATATTCACAAAATCAATTAAATCATGAAAAATATTAAGAATGATCCAAAAAATAATTTTAATTCGAAATATGAAAGAGGAGTTTATTTAATTTTTTTTGGTGAAACTCTCATATTTTTTGGATCAATATTAAAATTAATATGAATTAATGAAAATCAAATGAAATAAAATGAAAATCAAAAAATCAAAAAAGCGTGGACCACTTGATCTCCCTCATTAATTGAGGTGGCAAATCAAGTGGCTGAGCGTGCGCAATCTACCATGAACCTGAGTCAACCAATCACACGCGTGGTAATCAGTATGTACGCTCAAGATTAAAACAATTTAAACAAGATCAATGGCTTAGAACCTGTCCAGCACACCACCGGCGCTGGACCTCCGGTCACCTTCTCAGGCGAGGTCCACCGGACTAGTTCACTCATCACCATCAAGAAAATGAAAAAAGAGGACATGATCTGAAAGAAAAAATGGCGTAGAGCACGAATCTGACCTCAATTTCAATTAACTCCAAATATATAGAAAGATATGAGGAGTTGAATTTTGAGGTGTGTCAACTGAGTTGCTTCGATTTAACCTCAAAGCAACTCAATCTTCTTGCATACATTGGTAGGACTTCAGACAACCAAAGATCCAAGAGAATTGATGAGAATTGAGTGAGAATAGAAGAGAAGAAGATTTTTGAAAATTACCTTCAACGTTGTGCAGAAATGGGTCTTGCTTGGTTCAAACTTGACTTGATCACACTCAAGGAGCTTGCAGAAGTGGTTTGGCAATGGTACAAAGCTTTGGATCTTGAAGTTTTTGAATCTCCAAACAGTGAGATTCAAACTCAATTTTCAAGTTGAAAATTCTTAGGTTTTCCTTTGAATGGAGAGGGTTTCAATTGGGGGGGAAAGCTTGCGCACAAGGTGTCTTTGAAATGAGCTCAGAGGCCTTTTATTTATAGCATTTGCGATTGATAATTGCACACTTGAAAAATTGCTAAAAATGGAAAGGGTGATGCACAAGCTTGCATGGGCGTGTACAGGCCCCTGAAGCAATCCATTATGATTCAATTGCAACTGTACTGAAGTTCAAATCATGCTTGAATGGCAAGGCAAAGTGAAATGGAGTTTTGGACATTTGATTTTCTCCAATGATGCAAACTTGCTAAGACCATGCGCAGCCCTAATAAACCTCATCCAAAATGCAGAAATAGGGTTCTTTAGAAAGCTTATATCAAGGGGAACAACTTCGATGTTGGACAAGTTTCCAATTGGAACTTGGATCATGGTGAATTTTGAGGTGGAAGTTTGGAAATTTCAACATGTTGAAATTTTTTCTAAGTGTTAAGTCATATATCTCAATATTCCACCTTACTTAACTTTTTATGTGAGCTCTAAAGGAGAAATGTGTCTTCATCAAAGTTGTAGATCTTTCAAATACCTTCACAATGGTCACCAATTTAGTGTGATTTGGATTTAGAATGATAGAGTTATGAATTTTTGAAGTTGAGGAAAATCACTTGTTCAATGGTATAGGGCAAAAATGACCTATAATGTATCCTCATATCACATGCTCATAAAAGTTGATTTATCTATCACTCCAAACATTAAAGTTAAATTAGACACCTTGAATTTGATTTTGCAACTTGGAAATCTTTCATCTCATAAAAATTGAGCAAGTTATGGCCTTGGGAGGTTGACTTTCAAATTAGGGTTTAGACAAAATGACCTATAATGTTTCAACATGTAAAATGATTTTCCAAGCCAAATTAGCTCTAGACTTCAACATGAAAGTTGTTTTTAATGTCATTTAGAGTAACTTTGCTCTGTAAATCATTTCCATATGGTAAAAATTGTAGGAGATAGGGTCTAGGGAGACCCAGTTTTGATTAGATGAATTCATCTGGCCAACCACCATCAACCATCTTGCTAACCTCCAATTCTCTTGACTTTCTAGGCTCATGGTAGATCATACATGCATAAGATGATGAATTTTGATGTCTCCCTTGAGAAATTTTATCAATTGGTGAGATAGCTTATTGGAGAAGTTACTCAAGATACTTAGTCAAACTAGGGTTTCCAAGGCAAATCACCTTCAAACACTTGAAGAACACTTGATCAATATGACCTGTAGAGATAATGGGGACTCATATATGATGCTTTGAGACATTATGGATCAATTCTTGATTGCACTTTTATCCATGAGGATCTTGAACCCTAGATATGAACTTGATAGATCAATGATGATCATGCCCTACCTACAAAAGAGTTAGGCAAATGCAAAGACATATTTTTGGTATTTTGATTAGTAAATGATAAAATAAAAAGTATGATACAATAACATAGTGCTTGGTAACTCCCAAAACAAACCCGATGAAAGAGGGGTAAGGAGAATGCCAAGATGTGATCCCAATACCAATGCATGTGACGAAATTTGCATGAGGGATCTTAGGGTCAAAATTGGGGTCTTACAGCTGCCCCTATTTAAGGAGATTCTAACTGAGGAGGTGAAGGTTAAAATCTTCGTATCGACTCAGTAGAATGGGCTTAAATAACAACATATAAAAACAAATTTTGGTCCCTAAGATACCTCATGATGCTTATGATATAAATGTAAAAGCAAATTCTTTGTGGGGAAATATTGCCACAAAGGAGAAGAAATCAGAGAGACCGAAGGTCCGCAGGAGCATAAAGTATTCCATAAGGAAAACACAATGGGGAAGATAGAGGCTCTGAGGGGATAAAGATGGTTATGCGTATGCCAGGATACGACTTTAAAAACTGTTGGGGGACTCAGAGGAATTCCATGAAAATGGAAAGACTCAGCCAGGGAAACATAACATCTGCAGGGGATACGAGTAGACTAGGGTAAAACTATCCTACTTGAATCTTGCAGGAAAAATGATTTCACTAAGGAAATGTGCACTCAACTCAACTGGGGAAGAAATAAACTTCAACACAGGAGGAGCAGAAATCTATTATCCACTACCTGTTACTGGGTAAGGAGATAATAGAGATATGGCAGAGAGGACATCCGCCATCGGTTAGGATGAACATATCAAGGATGACTCGCTGAGAACCACCAGGAGGGAGTATTTATTACCGGTTACTGGGTAAGAATAGCCTTGCCGGGGAAAACTGCAGAAAATAGGATTTATAACTACCAATTACTGGGCAGAAAACCAAAGATGAGAATACCCATCACTGGTTAGGGTGAACATATCAAGGATACACTCAGAAGGGAAGAAAATTTGTCATTAGTTAAGATGAACATATCAAGGATAGACTTACCTGGGATGTCAAGGAGGATATCCGTCATCGGTTAAGATGAACATATCAAGGATAAACCAACTGAGTAAAAATTAGGAATTACATATACCAAATGCTGGATAGAATACCATCAAAGAGAAAATCCGTCACCGGTTAGGATGAACATATCAAGGATAGACTCTATTAAGGAGCAAAATATGAATTACATCTATCATTTACTAGATAGAATACCATCAAAGAGAAGATCCATCATCGGTTAGGATGAACATATCAAGGATAGACTCTACAAAGGGGAAAGAAAATCAGGATTTACAACTACCGGTTACTGGGTAGAAGACCGCAAAGAGAAGGAAACTCGTCATCGGTTAGGATGAACATATCAAGGATTAACTCTCTGGGGAACAAAATAGGGATTACAACTACCTTTTTTCTAGGTAGAATACCAAAGATGAGAATATTCGTCATCGGTTAGGATGAACATATCGAGGATAAACTCAGACAAGGGAAGAAAATATCCGTCATCGGTTAGGATGAACATATCAAGGATATTCTTCCGGGAAAAGAATGAATCCACTAGGGACTCTACTGATGGGGACAACAGGGGTACCTTTGTCGGGTATTGCGCAAGAAGTAACAAACTGTAAACTAAGAAGAATATTACCAGTTAATGGGTAATAAACTCTTAGGGGACCCAAAGCATCCATCTAGGTAAGAACTAGAAAGAAACGTTCAATCAAGACTCAACCCAATGAGGATATAACTCAAGGGGAGTGATTTCATCCAGATAATCCACTGGGGAGGAAACTAAAACAAAAATATTCCACGAGGAAATAACTTAGTGGGGAAAGGAGAAAGGTTAAAGTCTCTCTGCTTAAGGGGCCAACACTCTACAATTGAAGGAGGACAGACGCCAGATTTGTATGGGGATAAAGTACCGCCATAACAGGGAATAAGAGTCTCAAACAATGAATCAACCAATATGATGATACAATCATGCGATTATGAAATTATATGAGTGTATATGAATATGTATATGTATATGTACATATGATGATTATGCTGAGAAAATGATCACCAAGGATACAAAGGTGTCGCAAAAATTTGAATCATTGATACAATCCTCGATCAATCCACAAAAGAGGGGAACAACTGCCGGAGCAAAGAGATCAACATCCCAAAGGCTCAACCCTAGCCGGGGAAGGAGGAAATCTACTAAGGAAAGTAAACTTTATCGAATCTGCGGGGAACACCATATTGAATGGGAGACAACCATACAGAGGATAAACGCAAATAGCTGCTCAAGAACCAGGAGGAAACTCTGACTGGGGATTGAGCTGGATGGCGAATGGCGGAGAAACCAATGCAACCTACTAAGGAAACCAATCTTACTCTACTAGAAATTAAAAACATCATCAACCCTGTTGGGGAATACATAAACTCCGTCGGGGAATGAATCAACCAACTTGGTTAGGGATGACTGAAGGGTTAACTGCTCGGGGGAACCATTAATGCTCCACACTTAGGATTTACTGTTTTCGAAATGCTATTGATATTCCTTTGAAATTCTTGCTTTTATATGTTTAAGAAAATGATTTTTGATTAAAAAATTTTAATTCAAAAATGATCATAATAAAATTTAAAACTATTTGGCTAAAGTAAATAAGAGTGGAAACAATTGGACAAAAGCTCAACTTTATTTAATAGAATGATAGTCTGTAAATGACAAGACTCCGTAGATCTTTACAAAGTTGAAAATGGTAATTTACATGAAAAAGTGTTACATTGAATACAAATGATTGCTAATCCTTCCACCAACTCTTGATATCCGTAGTGCTTTTGGACCCTACTCGAGATGATGAATTGATGTCAACCCTTGTGCTCAACAAATTTTCTCCGTAATTTGAATATCAGCAGAATGCAGTTACTTGCCATAATCCCTAATTTTTGCATAAGTTTCCCCAGGGTGGGGTACTCAACTTATCAGGAAAATTCTTTTCTGTTTTATGTCTCTAATTTTTTCCTGGATCGCCCTTTCGGGTTTTCAATCCACCGAGACGCTCATTTTTGCCTAAGCCGCCCTTTCAGGTTTTCAACTTAGCGAGCTGTTCTTTTTTTTTAGGCGAAGTATTTCTTGACTGCATGTACGTTGACAGGACGAGTGAACTCTTCACCATCCATAGTTGTAAGAATCAATGAACCACCTGAAAAGGCTCTCTTAACAACATATGGGCCTTCATAATTAGGAGTCCATTTACCCCTAAAATCTGGTTTAAACAATAAAATCTTCTTGAGCACAAGGTCACCTTCCCTGAATACCCGAGGTCTGACCTTCTTATCAAAAGCTTTCTTCATCCTTTGCTGATATAACTGACCATGACACATGGCAGTCAATCTCTTCTCTTCAATTAAATTCAACTGATCAAACCTGGCTTGATACCATTCAACCTCGGTCAACTTGGCTTCCATGAGTACACGCAACGACGGAATCTCAACCTCTACGGGGAGCATTACTTCCATGCCATAAACAAGAGAGAAAGGGGTTGCCCCTGTTGAAGTGCAGATGGATGTATGATACCCGTGCAAAGCAAATGGGAGAATCTCATGCCAATCCTTATATGTCACAACCATATTCTGAATAGTCTTCTTGATGTTCTTATTTGCAACTTCAACAACCCCATTCATCTTGGGTCTGTAGGGAGAAGAATTATGATGTGCAATCTTGAAGTCTTTGCAAAGAGCTTCCATCATATTATTATTTAAGTTTGATCCATTATCTGTAATGATCTTACTTGGCACACCATAACCGCATATAATCTGATTCTTGATAAACCTTCCAACAACTTGCTTGGTCACATTCACATATGATGTCGCTTCAACCCATTTTGTGAAGTAGTCAATTGCCACCAAAATGAAACGATTTCCATTCGAATTTTTAGGCTCAATCATGCCAATCATATCAGTTCCCCACATGGAGAAAGGCCATGGGGAGGAAATGACATTCAATAGTGTCGAAGGAACATGAATCTTATCTGCATATATTTGACACTTGTGGCATTTCTTCCCAAACTTGCAACAGTCAGATTCCATTATCAGCCAATAGTAACCTGCTAGCAACATCTTCTTTGCCATTGCATGTCCATTGGAATGAGTACCAAAGGAACCTTCATGGAATTCAATCATCAACAAGTATGCTTCGTGACTATCCACGCATCTGAGCAAAACCATATCGAAGTTTCTCTTGTACAATACCTCTCCATTAAGGTAGAAATTTCTAGCTAATATCCTCAAAGTATTCTTATCTTTCACAAATGCCCTAGACGGGTAAATCTGACTTTGGAGGAAACACTTGATGTCGTAATACCACGACTTTTCGTCTTTGATCTCTTCAACAGCAAACACGTGATCTGGCCTATCAAGACGCATCACAGTCAAATTGAGAACTTCTTTCCAATACTTCACTACAATCATTGATGCCAACGTTGCAAGAGCATCTGCCATCCGGTTCTCATCTCGAGGGATATGATGAAATTCAACCTTGGTAAAGAAAGTTGAAATCCTCGTTGCGTAATCTCTATATGGTATCAAACCGGGTTAATTTGTCTCCCATTCCCCTATGATCTGGTTCATAACCAAAGCTGAATCTCTAAAGACATCTAAATGCTTGATTCTGAGAACAATGGCCTCTTCGAGCCTGATCGCGACTTTATGAGTCGAATTTGGGGTACAAACTGCAAGTGCACAGTTCTATCGCGTAGTTTTAAAAGATATCGATCCCACAGGGACTTATGAATCGATATACCGTTATCTAAGGTTACTTCGTAAAGCTAAGGCAGGTAATACTTTGATTGTTTGGGGGAAAAGCTAAAACTAAAATAAGATCTAGATTAAATATCAATAAAGCGGATATCGGTATGTAATTCGTCGTAATTAGGGAATCAATTCTTCGTTGGTTTCTTGGTTTTAAAATAAATCTTTTCAGTTGACTCTATTGATTAAGAGTTTTATCTCAAACTCTCGCTCTGTTGAATAAACTATGATTTTATATTAACGTAGCTGTCACTTATAGTTAAGTCAAAAACCACTTTTTGAAAACAATAGAATCCGTAGAAACTCTTTTTAAGAAAACAATAATCGTTTAAACACCCTTATCTCAAACTCTCGCTCTGTTGACTTAGGTTATATAATTAAACTCAAATGCTTAACTCTCGTCCTCACATTCAATCTTTAAAAATACTTTTTGAAAAAGATTGGAATTTAATTAACTCTAAAAATTGCCCTCGCCCTGATCTAGAATTAATGTCCAATTTACACTGTCCAGTCAAAACCTCAAACTCTCGCTCTATTGATTTTAAGTTCTTTATGTCTTTTACTTTCGTACAAAAACTTTGTTATTATACCTGTAAATTGAGACCGTAAAAAGAGTGATTTTAATTTTAAACTTAATTTGACCAACTTAGTTTTGATTCCTTCATTCCGCTTACTTTACATACCGATACCTAAATAATTTAGCCAGACATACTAAACAGATCTAAAAAATCAGCATGCATAAACAGATTCATCTCAAGCAAATAATATAAATAAATAATAAAACAAAGCATATATAAATTCAAACAATAATTAAAGAACCTGAGAAATTAAATAGCAGTCTTGAACACTCCACCACAGGTCGGTTGGATCTGTTCTTTAATTCTTCAATCAGGCAGGAAAATAAAACCGAAGGAATAAAAAACTAGATTCTAACGTAAGGTTAGATCCGGTAAAAGGTACACAATAGTTTCCGGTGTAGAAACTATTGTGCGAAAAATTAATCAAGTGCTAGAAAAGAAAATAGAATTGCAAAAGAAACAATATAAAAATTGTAAAAGTAGTACTGTAAAAATATGCTTAAGCTGCTGGAAAAAAGAAAAATGCGGAAAAGCAAAAACGGCAAAGAAATCTGGAAAAGGCGTGGAACACCTGCAAGGTTTGCAAAGCTGATATTATACTGGTACTTTCTGTAACGGTTTCCAAAAGTAGTCCGCTTCAAAGGTCTTCACGTAGCAGCGAATGGTTAGGCGTGCAAATAGGACTCAACGTCTCTGAAGGCAAAAATATAGGGGAGTGGTGTGACGTCTGTCACACCATGTCTGACGCTCGTCACAGGAGTGTGCATAGCGTGACGCTCGTCACATCCTCTGTAACGCTCGTCACAGGCACAGCGCCTGTGCTTTTTGGGCTGGGCTTTGGCTTTTGATATTTGTTTCCAAAAACTTCTTTCTGCACCTCCTTTTCTTCCCTTTTTTACTTGTGCTTCAGATAGACTACCTGAGATAAATAGAAAGGAAATACCGAGTAATATCGAGTAAAATGAAATAAATTGAAGCAAATAATAATATAATTTAATTGAATTAAGTCCTAGAATGTGATACTATTTCATGTTATCAAACTCCCCCATACTTAGATCTTTGCTTGTCCTCAAGCAAAATACAGTATAGAACTTGTTTTAAAAATTTTAGCCAGATGAAATTTCAAAACACACATCAATTCGTACTAGGTTGCATGTAAACCTTGTTTAGAAGTAACTTGAGTTTTGTCTTGACATCAACAACCATCGTCACAACCTCAGATAACCTCACCTTATGCAAACCAGTTCGAGTAATGCCATTATAGCTATCCTAGTTCCTTTACTCTTATTTCACTCGTTTTCATTCTAGCGAAATCACATTAAGCCCTTTATCTTTTCGCGCACATAGTGGAGTAACCGGTTAGTGATTCTGATTCCCTTTTAGCTAGAAGTTCTGGTACGTAAGTCGGATAACTTCGTCATTCAGTCCATTGCAAATTGCGGGGGATCGGACCGTAGTCCGCCCTACCAAGTTCAGCACCAGATACCTGCTGTACCAACTCATAATGGATCTTTCATATTATGCTTTTGTATGATCTGCAGCCTTTAGATTAAGTGATCTGGTAAGGATCACCTAACTTAATTAGTGCATTTCCTGATATATAAATTTTTTTGTTACTATGGGAATCATTCACTTATATTCATCGGCTCTCTACGTAGTTTGCTATTAAGATGGTGCTGACTTCTCGTATAAACTACTCGGGGTTACTATAAAACTAAAAGTTCAAGGGATTGGTATAATAGGTACTTATCCTGATCTAACATGTTGAGGTTCTTAGAGCGTTGTTATGGTAATAATTTTTGTCTTAATTTGTCTCAAGTTCGATAAAATGAGCAACCTTTATACTTACTGGGTGTGATGAATTTTTGTTATGGCTCATGAAAATTGAGGGGAATAGATAATAGAAGGTTTTCACATTTGGGACTTAACTTAAAATAAATCTATATTATAAGAAATATTTTTTATTATATTTTTTTTTATATATAAGAAAGGGAAATAACAATGAAAAGAAAGATACATACTTGAAAAGGAAAAAGGAGGATAGAAAGAACATGGTTTTCCCCCCCATACTTGAATGAAACATTGTCCCCAATGTTTTAAGAAAAAGAAATGAAATACAAAAAGAAAGGAAAAAAGAAAACTAAAGTTAATGCTGCCTTCCGCCTCTTATTCTTGGGCCTGGTGATCACTGACGTAAGTCTAAGTCGTCAAACCTGCTGAACAGCTCAGTGAACCGCTGATCGGTTATGGCATTCCTCTCTTCCTGTTGTTGTTGCATTTGGCGCATCATGTGCATCATTTCGAGATTCTGTGCTTGCATACCATCAATAGCATCCATGATGTTGTCATTGGTTGCAGGCCTTCTTCGTCGACGACATCGGGAGGATGGGCCAGCTGCAGTGTCGGAAGGGTTGAGCGGGACTGATTGTTGTGCAGGAGCATGATCACCTTGCTCCATTTCTTCGAACTCGTCTGTAGACGGGTTTGCATGTGAAGGCTCGGTGGCTTCGGGAGCATTCAGATCATAGAGGTGGCGGTTGGGATTGATGACATTGGTTAGGGAAATGTTGGGGAGAACAACGCTTGGGACGGCCTAGTTATTCACCATAAGGTAATATTTTCCGCCTACTCGGTTCTTTATTAGGCGGCTGGACCGACAGTAGCCTATATCCATAAATAGGGGAGGTAAAGATTCTAAAGTTTGGAGTCGGTCCCCTATGTTTAAGCCAAGTGCTATGGTGGTGATTAATCCACCAATTACAAAAGGTTGACGGCCTCTAACACATAAGGTGCGGATATGATGAAATAGGAAGGAGGCGGCGTTTACCTTAGCCTGCGGTTCGAAGACGCATTCGAGGAAGAATAGTTCCTTTGCGTTGACCTTGTTGTTGTTCGGTCTTCCAAAAACGGTGTTTTGTAGGATGCGGATAAAGTACCAGATAGTTGGGTTATGTATATGGGAAACAAGGAGCTCTTCCCAGTTGTTGGCATCTACACCGGATATTTTCTTAAAGAGGTCGAAAGCGGCAACTGTGCCCCAGTTTAGGTTTGGAGGGATTCTGGGGTAGACTTGACCTTCTGTGGGGAATTGTAGCATGGTACTCAATTGGTTTTGGTTTAAGGAGTACTCGGTGTTGAACATACGGAAGGTTGCGGTACCGGTTAAGAATTCGTCCTCACCGGCGGGAGTGTTGTACGCGTATGAACTTAAGAATTCTAAGGTTAGGGAGGGGTAGGTGGGTTGATTATGCGTGCATAGAAAGGTTAGATCGGCAAGGCGGAGCATCCACTCGATACCTTGAAGTAATCCTAATTGTTGTAAAAAAGTTGAATCGGGATACCTGGTAGAAGTGACACCGCATTATTGAAAGCGCTCGAATTGCTCCTTTTGATAGTTTTCATCTCCGGATCGGAAAATGATATTTCCGAAATTTTGATTGCCCGCCATACTGATGAATGGTTTGAAAGAGGTAATTTGGGAAAGAAAAGCAATGTATTTGATATTAGAGAGTGGTTTGTGGTGAATGAAGGAGGGTTTGGTGGGTATTTATAGGAAAAGAATTTGGAAGTTAGAAAAGAGGTGGTTGAAAAGTGAATAAATGTGGGTTAATGTGAATAAATGGGGAAGGTAAAAAGGTGTAGGGGTGTAACGTTCGTCTCCAACGGCTCTGTAACGTTCACCTAGTCTGGAGGTGTTACGTTCGTCACAGGGGCGTGACGGGCGTAACAAGTACGTGGCGTGCCGTCCGTCATAGATTGTGTGACGCTCGTCACACGGTCTTTTTGCCTTGTTGGCACATTTACTTTATACATGTTTGTTTTGTATGTGTTCGTATCCCCGCAGGTAGCGCGGTTCCTTCGTCAAGGACTGCCTTTTTGCATGAGCATCCCAAACCCTAACCCTTCATTGATTTTTCTTCTCCTAAACACACGTTTACTCCTTCTACTACAGGTGAGTAAGTCTCCAAAGGTCGAGCATCCGGTAGATTGCGTAGTAACATCGTCCGCCCCTAAAACATAATCCTTAACCCCGTAGTTAGCCGAACTACGGCTTGCTCTGATTCTCATTCCAGATGAGATACGTAGGCATAAGACGTGATGTCTTAGCGAGCACACATCCCCCAAACCCATAGGTCAGCCGGGCTACGAAGACTCTGATTCTCATATTCAGATGAGATACGTATGCAGTGGATGCGACATCCGCGCGAGTCATTTTCATTTAACCCCTTTTTTAGTAAACAGCACAAGATAAACTCACACCCTTTAGACAAGAACTACAAAAGTGGATCCCGTAGATTACTACGGATGCGTAGGGGTGCTAATACCTTCCCTTCGCATAACCGACTCCCGAACCCAAGATTTGGTTGCGAGACCTTGTCTTTTCCTTTCCTCTTTTCAGGTTTACTTCGAGCGTTTCCTTTCCCTCCTTTGGGATAAATAACGCACGGTGGCGACTCTTCTGTCATTTTCTTTCGCCGGTTGTTTTTTCGCACACTGTATTTTTCAGGTTGCGGCAACTGGCGACTCTGCTGGGGACCCGGTTTCCCTAAGCGAGTCCCTCCTAGGTTTTGTAGTTTGTTTGTTTATTGGGTGTTCATGCTTTTGTACAGTTATTTATTTACTTGCTTTACCTTATTGCATTATGTACATATCATTGTTGCATCTGTTGGCTGGCTATGGCTGCTTGGTGATCTTTGTGAGATGAGTTCTATACCCGAACTCGAGTGCACTTAGGATAGGAGAATGGCATAGTCTTGTCGGCTTGTGTGGAGTTATTCTTTAGCAAGTTGACTTGCAAGCCCATTCATTTGGTGGAGGTCATGTTGAGATCAATAATGTCACAGAAGTAAGTTGTGGTTAGACATTACTTTTTCCAATATAGACCTTAGAAGCCGAGGACCTTAGTTTACCAAACCCATCTTCGCCTATTCGTAGGACGTAGTGCGAAAGTCGTTCAAGTGTAAGATTTGATACGATTGTTACGCGATACTACACTCATAAGAGTCTCTCTTGAGAATATTTTTGGAATACGAGTAGTCGTTCCTCCGATAATATCCGAAAGATGGGATTATGACTATGGGAACCTTTTGTAGAACATGTTTGGCAGGTTTAAACCTTAGTACACTCCTTTTGGGTGGTTCTTAACCTAAACTCCATGCTCGTGACTTGCAACAAACCCTTGATTCATGGTTGATCCGATTAGGTATCCTTAATATCAATGAAACTTGGGTGTTGATAAGGTGTAAACCATAATCCACCAAAATGGGTGGTTGATATTAAGGATAACATGATCCATCCCATGACCTTTGTTTGGTGTGCTCTTAATTTCTCTCCAGACAGTGCAACCTGACAGATGTTCAAGCAGATACAACGATCCTGATTCCCATGCCACTGCACTGCATTCACATCATTTTGCATCACATCATTTTGCATTCATAATCATTCACATATGTTTATCCATTTCTGTGGGGTTTATATCTTCTACTTGATTCTAGTCGGAATTTTCTTGGTTCTCATCAACGGCTTAGTCTTTTATTTTTTACATCGTTTATCTATCGAGAGTCTGGGATCAAGGGGGTAGAATACCTTTGGAATTTATAAACATGTCATTGCATTTACATATTCATTAGCATGTCTTGCATAACAGGTACTGCCACAGTGTTATCAGTTTGTTTGGTGTTCAATCAGCAGGATAGCTGACCCAGGCATTCATCGGTACGGTACCCACAGAAACCAACAGAGAGTAATGGAAAGCATATAGGAAGAGTTCGCTGAGATGAAAATCCGCATGAATCAATTCATGGATGTGGTTCAAGGGCTGGCTCAGGGACAGCAAGAGCTCAGGCAGATGATATAGAGGAATCCCCCTGCTCAACCAGAGACGGTGACTGATCCTCCAACTGGAGAGGCTAATGGACCCAATGGACCGGGGCCTATCCCAATCCTACATGTCACCTCCGGTCAACAGCCCGTTCATGATGATCAGGACGATCAGTTCCCCCTGCTGCAGGAAGACTTTGGTATGGGTCATGGTGTGGACCCCATGTTTAGAAGATTAGAAGAGAGGTTGAAGGCAGTGGAAGGACAGAATCCTCTGGGAGTAGATGCTACTGACTTGGGGCTGGTCCCAGGTGTGAGAGTGCCACCGAAATTCAAGGTCCCGATATTTGACAAATACAATGGCAACTCTTGCCCGAAGACCCATGTGCAAGCCTATTTCCGTAAAATGGTTGCATACTCCGATGACGAAAAGTTGCTTATGTACTTTTTCCAGGACAAAGCCCACATCCGTTGCTGGAGGGATTTGGCTGAGGCTTTCGTGAAGCAGTATCAGTATAATGCAGACATGGCTCCGGATAGAACTCAACTTCAAAATTTGTCTCTTAAAAGCAATGAGTGCTTCAGAGAATACGCTCAACGCTGGAGAGAAACAGCTTCCCGTGTTCAACCTCCTATGTTGGAGAAGGAAATGGCTAACATGTTCATGAACACTTTGCCAGGACCTTATTTGGAGCGCCTGGTGGGTTGCAATGCCTCCAATTTTGCTGATGTAGTCTCTACCGGAGAGAGGGTGGAGAATTACCTGAGAACATACAAGACCCAGAGTGGAGATGGATCCTCATCAGAGATGAAGAAGCCGTTCATTCAGGGACAGAAGAGGAGAGAAGGGGATGCAAGTGCCATATCTTCTTATCAGAACAGGGATAACCGGAGGAATAACTTTCAGAACTATCATCAGCAACCGTATGTTACGGCAGTGACCATTCCAGCTGCAGCACAACTACAACAAAAACAACCACAACGTCAACCAGCTCAGTACCAACCACAACAACCGGGTAACAGACCCGCCTATCAACCGAGGCCAAGGACGATGGACCGGCGTTTCGACACTCTTCCAATGTCGTACGCTCAGTTTCTTTCTAGTCTTCAACAACTACAACTTGTGCAGTTGCGCACTCTGGCTCCTCCCGTTGGTAGGCTCCCGGTGGGTTATGACGCGAATGCTAGGTGTAGCTTCCATTCTGGGGCACCTGGCCACAATATTGAGAATTGCAAAGCTTTTAAGCACGTAGTTCAGGACCTCATTGATTCAAAGGCCGTTAACTTTGCACCAGCTCCTAATGTCGTCAACAATCCCATGCCCCGGCATGGTGGAGCCAACGCTAACATGGTTGAAGGAGAAGTCAAATTAGTCTCTGCGGTCAACAATGAAAATGGGGATAGTGATTGCGACATCGATAACTGGGTGCGTCCGAGGATCCCGGGTGAAGTTCTCAACAATTGGTCTTCTGAGGAGATTGTCCAAGCCAGTTGTCTGGAGGAGTAATTTTCTTTATTTATTCATGCATATCCAAGTCTTACGTTCCGCCAGGGCGTAATGACTCATTGTAGGGCTCATCTATGTGATACTTGCATTTTTTATCATAAATAAAGGACGTCTTTTTGCATTCAAATATTTCGTTCCCTGTCTTTCTATTTTTGCAGTTTTTAAAAAAAAATGGCAATGTTTTGTTTAGTTTCCACTCTTTTTTTTCACACTCATAAGCACATACCATCACTCATGCAGACGTACATCACCAGATCCTATTGATAACGGTTCTGCTATGGCTCGCTTCGACTTTGAAAATCCAATCTTTCAAGCTGAAGAAGAGGGTGATAAAGACTGTGAACTCCCTGAAGAACTTACCGGGTTATTAAAACAAGAGGAAAGGGTCATTCAACCGCATCAAGAGTCTGTTGAAGTGATTAATCTCGGCACCGAGGATGCCAAGAGAGAAATCAAGATAGGGGCTGCTTTGGAAGACAATGTGAAGAAGGGGTTGATTGAATTGCTGCAAGAGTATGTTGACATCTTCGCTTGGTCTTATCAGGACATGCCAGGGCTTGACACAGACATCGTGGTACATCGCTTGCCGCTCAAAGAAGGTTGTCCTCCGGTCAAGCAGAAGCTCAGAAGAACAAGACCAGAGATGGCTGTCAAGATAAAGGAAGAAGTGCAAAAACAGTTGGATGCAGGGTTTCTAGCAGTCACAAATTATCCGCCATGGGTTGCAAATATCGTTCCGGTACCTAAGAAGGATGGAAAGGTACGGATGTGTGTTGACTACCGGGATCTGAACAGGGCTAGTCCTAAAGATGATTTCCCCTTACCTCACATTGACGTTTTGGTGGATAACACGGCTCAGTTCTCGGTATTCTCCTTCATGGATGGCTTTTCTGGCTATAATCAAATTAAGATGGCACCAGAAGACATGGAGAAGACAACATTCATAACCCCATGGGGCACCTTCTGCTACAAGGTGATGCCGTTTGGTCTGAAAAATGCCGGAGCAACATATCAGCGAGCGATGGTGACTCTGTTCGATGATATGATTCATCATGAAATCGAGGTTTATGTTGATGATATGATTGCCAAATCTCAGACAGAAGAAGAATATTTGGTGAATTTGCAGAAACTGTTTGAGCGTTTGAGGAAATTCAAGCTGAGGCTTAATCCGAACAAGTGTACTTTTGGGGTGAGATCTGGAAAACTACTGGGTTTTGTTGTTAGCGGAAAAGGGATTGAGGTGGTCCGGCCAAAGTGAAAGCGATACAGGAAATGCCTGAGCCAAGAACAGAGAAACAAGTTCGTGGTTTCTTAGGGAGGTTGAACTACATTGCAAGGTTCATCTCTCACCTAACAGCCACGTGTGAGCCAATTTTCAAATTATTGAGAAAAGATCAGGCTATCAAGTGGAATGATGATTGTCAAAGGGCGTTCGAGAAGATAAAAGAGTATTTGCAGAATCCTCCTATCCTTGTGCCTCCGGTCCCAGGGAGACTGCTGATTATGTATTTGACAGCACTAGACAATTCCATGGGTTGTGTTCTCGGTCAACATGACGAGACAGGTAGGAAAGAGCATGCCATCTACTACCTGAGTAAGAAATTCACAGATTGCGAGTCGAGATACTCAATGCTTGAAAAAACGTGTTGTGCACTTGCATGGGCTGCGAACGGATTGAGACAATACATGTTGTCTCACACAACCTTACTGATCTCCAAAATGGATCCAGTTAAGTATATATTTGAGAAGCCAGCTCTCACCGGAAGAGTTGCTCGTTGGCAAATGGTACTGACAAAGTACGACATCCAGTATACTTCCCAGAAAGCCATCAAGGGGAGTATTCTGTCAGACTATCTTGCTCAATAGCCGGTTGAAGATTATGAGCCGATGAAGTTTGATTTTCCAGATGAAGACATCATGTTCCTCAAGATGAAAGACTGTGAAGAGCCAGTTGTTGAAGAGGGACCTGATCCAGACGAAAAGTGGACTTTAATGTTTGATGGGGCCGTCAACGCCAGAGGAAGTGGAATTGGTGTTGTCATTACAACTCCGAAAGGTGCCCACATGCCTTTCACCGCTCGTCTGACTTTTGAGTGCACCAACAATGAAGCTGAGTATGAAGCCTGTATCTTGGGTATTGAGCAAGCCATTGATTTGAGAATCAAGACTCTAGACATCTTCGGAGATTCAGCTCTGGTGATCAATCAAGTGAATGGTGATTGGAACACTCTCCAGCCCAATCTGGTCCCCTACAGAGATTACACGAGAAGACTGTTGACTTTCTTCACAACAGTAAAGTTGTACCATATACCTCGTGATGAGAACCAGATGGCAAATTCTCTTGCTACTCTATCCTCCATGATCATGGTGATCCGTTGGAACCATGCTCCCAAGATCGACGTGATGCGCCTTGATAGGGCCGCGTATGTGTTTGCTGCTAAACTGTTAGTTGATGACAAGCCCTGGTATCACGACATCAAGTGCTTTCTGAAGAATCAAGAGTACCCTGCAGGGGCATCCAGCAATGATAGAAAGACTTTGAGAACATTAGCAGGCAGTTTCTTCTTGAACAAAGACGATGTTCTGTATAAGAGGAACTTCGACATGGTTTTGCTCAGATGTGTGGACAAACACGAAGCAGACATGTTAATGCAGGAAGTTCATGAAGGCTCCTTCGGTACTCATGCCGGCGGACATGCAATGGCTAAGAAATTGTTGAGAGCAGGTTATTACTGGATGACCATGGAATCTGATTGTTTCAAATATGCTCGGAAGTGCCATAAATGCGAGATTTATGCTGATAAGGTGCATGTGCCGCCGAATCCTTTGAATCTGATGTCTTCGCCGTGGCCTTTCGCTATGTGGGGCATCGATATGATTGGAAAGATTGAGCCGACCGCTTCCAATGGGCATCGCTTCATCCTTGTTGCCATCGACTATTTCACCAAGTGGGTCGAAGCAGCATCATTTACGAAGGTCACCAGACATGTGGTTGCCCAATTTATCAAGAAAGAAATCATTTGTCGCTATGGGATTCCCGAAAGAATCATTACTGATAATGGTTCTAATCTCAACAACAAAATGATGAAGGAGTTGTGCCAGAACTTCAACATTCAGCGTCACAATTCTTCCCCTTACCGCCCTAAGATGAACGGTGTTGTTGAAGCGGGAAATAAGAACATAAAGAAGATTGTGCAGAAGATGGTCGTTACATACAGAGATTTGCATGAGATGCTACCCTTTGCCTTGCATGGGTACCGTCCTTCAGTACGTACATCGACCGGGGCAACCCCTTAATCCCTTGTGTATGGTATGGAAGCAGTCCTACCTGTTGAAGTGGAGATTCCTTCTCTAAGAGTCCTGTTGGATGTCGAGTTAGAAGAAGCTGAATGGATTCAGACAAGGTTCGATGAGTTGAGTCTTATCGAAGAGAAGCAAATGGCAGCCATTTGTCATGGGCAGTTATATCAAAGTCGGATGAAGAGAGCCTTTTATCAGAAAGTGCGTCCTCGATGCTTCCAGGTCGGAGATGTGGTGTTGAAAAGGATCCTTCCTCCTCAGACAGATCATAGGGGCAAGTGGACTCCTAACTATGATGGACCGTATATTGTTACCAAGGTTTTTGATGGTGGGGCCTTAATGCTTGCAACGATGGATGGTGAAAACTTCACTTCGCCGGTGAACTCAGACGCAGTTAAAAAATACTTGGCATGAAATAGACCCGCTGGACAATAAAAAGAGTAGTCCAGGCAAAAATGGGCATCCCGGCGAACCAAGAAAATGAAAAAGGTTCGGGAAAAAATTAGGGATTAAAAGTGAAAAGATTGTACACCCGGTAAGTTGAAAACCTGAAAAGGCAACTTAGGCAAAAATGGGTATCCCGGTGGATTGAAAACCCGAAAAGGGCGATCCAGGCAAAAGTTAGGGATTAAGAGAATGACTGCGTTCTGAGTAGTTCTGAATCTCATCTCGTGTCAATGACTGGAAACTTTTGAAGGGTAGGAAACAGTCCAATCACTCTTTTAGAAAGCTGATCATCTGGAGGATCTTGAAAACGAGCAAGTCATAGCAGAATTGGAACCCAATAGAAATCCATTTCACATTGCCATTAGATTAATGTCTGTTTTTATCTGTTGTGCGATTACCTCTTTCCAAGGATTGCTTCCTGATGTCAATGCCTATTCAGAGGCCGTTCAATCAATAAAATCATGTTATTCAGTATATCTCTGTTTTCATTTTCATTTTTCTGTTTTGTTTGCAAAAATGACGTCTGAATTTTTTGATAAACATTGCATCATGACACATAAGATCTTTACAGGTACATGTTTAATAAACATTTAAAATTGCTGTAAATTTTAAGTGCTTTGGATCGTCTATTCAGAACAGGTACCCTCGGGGCATCTCCTTAAAATCCCCTGCAGATGATCGTGAATGTTTCCCCCAACAGACGAATTCGGTATCTTATCCCTGCAGAGCTTATCAGAGCGTTGGATTCTTCAATCCCCAGCAGGTTCTCGCCACTGTACCTCCCCCCAAGCGGTGGTTTCAGATTATACACTCCCCAGTAGAGTTGATAGTGTCAGACTATATACCCCTTAGTGGAGTTGACAGTGCCAGACTGTATCTTCCCAGCAGAAGTGGCTGCTCCTCAGAGTTCGAGGCCAAATCGATAATCCCAATGCCAGATCCATGGTTTCTTTCCTTGAAGCAGAACCTCGGTACCTTATCGGTGTTTGCTTCCCCTGCTGAGTCATCTCTCGCAGATCGTGGTTGCCAGAAACACTATCGCTTTCCCCAACAGCAGGTTTTCAGTGCCGTTCTCTCCCTAGTCAGAATCTCGGTATTTCGTCATTGCTAGAACACCGTGTGGCGGGTCATTTCCCCACAGAATTCTTTGCGTTGTGCATCTCCAGCAGCCTTGCCAGGGTCCATAAGATGGTGATCATTTCCCCAACAGATCCCTTAGCCTCAGCTTGGCATTCTACCCAGCATTTTGCATCCCTGCATGTAGAATCATATTGCATTGCATCCTCCCAAATCGCGTAGCATTTCCATTTTCATGGAGCATTACGCCATTGAAAAATTCAAACATACGCATGTAAGCATAAAACATTCTCGGTATCCCCAAGTGATAAGCCAGAAGTTGTTTCCAATACTCAGACTGAAGATTGTTCATGACTTACCTTTGTTATCCCCAGCAAGTGTCATTGGCCCATGCGCCGCCTCTATTATCGTTCCCTATTTCTGCCGATGCTGACAGGTATGAAGTTTCCGGTATTCAGACCGAAGTGGCGTTCAGGCCAGTTTTCCGATGTTCAGATCGAAGAAGTTTCCGACGTTCAGGTCGATGCAACTTGTGGCGTTCAGGCCAGTTTTCCGATGTTCAGATCGAAGAAGTTTCCGACGTTCAGGTCGATGCAACTTGTGGCGTTCAGGCCAGTTTTCCGATGTTCAGATCGAAGAAGTTTCCGACGTTCAGGTCGATGCAACTTGTGGCATCCAGGCCAAATTTCCGATGTCATATCGAAGAAGTTTCTGACATTCAGGTCGACGTAACTTGTGGCATTCAGGCCAGCCTCTCGGTGTTCAGACCGATATTAATAATCTCATATCTCCCGATGTTCAGATCGAAGTCATTTCCAGTATTCAGACTGATGAGCGGCATTCAGGCCATGGTTATTTCTGTGTTACCATTTATTTTGGTATCCAGGTTAACATTCTTTTTCGGTATTCAGACTGACTCTCACCGTACCAGACAGATTCTTCTTTCAAGACCACCTCTTTGCCGATTCTGACAGGCATTGTTACTTCACTTCACTTCAGTGCAAATTTTCGGGTTTTTATTGTATTCAATCCCTTGATACCTCAAAAGCACGAAAGCCGCTGCTATCTTCTTTCCAGGTCTCTAGTTGATTGAATAGGGGCAGCTGTAATACCCCAAAATTTACCCTTCATTTTTCCTGGAAGCATACGCTTTACACCTCATGCATGCATTCATTTTTTAGGACATTTAGCATTTGCATTTCATCATGGCAATCGGAATCGGATCCAAGAAGCTTGAACATCATTCAGGACACTGTGTGGGCTCTATTTAGATGATCAGTCAACACAAGGGAAAGACTTGAGTTACTTCCAACAGGGGTCTATTCGTCAGTCAAAACGTTAATCTTGAAGGAGCAAAGGTTTGTTCATGAGCTATCATGCTCGCAAGGCGAAGCCCGCGTGTTTTGAAAAAAAAAACGAAAAACGAAAAAAAATAAAATAATAATAATAATAATAATAATAATAATAATAAAATAATAAATAAATAAAAGAAAAAATCTTGGACTTGGACCTCTCTCATTTGAGCCCACAGGTCCAAAAAAATCAGGTTATAAATTCAGAGTTTCAGTGAAACAAAAGGCCATTCTATTCCTATTACCCTGTCTGGGAAAAAGATAATGAGTAAAGAACTCTGGGGAAAAAGATAGTGAGAGAAGAGCTAACAAAGTTCAGAGCAACCTCCAAGCAACTCTGAAAGGTTCATTCTGACTCACACACTTTCAGCTCAAGCAAACCCTAACATTGGTTCGCAAATCCAGTCGTGCCATTTGACTTCAACCGATCTCTCCGATCAGGTTTGCCCTTATTCCCATTACCTTGGTGCTTTGAAGTTGAATACTCTGAATGTTTGAGGTATGATGGATGAATTTCATTAGGTTTTTGCCCACGGGTTCATAATTATGTATGAATGTATAAATAATGCCTTGAATGCTTAATCGTTTAATTTCTGAAGTGTATGCCACAGGGTTTGAGGTTTCTGAAACCATACTGTTTTGCTTTAATCTGACTTACGTTTGTCAAAACATGTTTTCTCCTAATCCTTATCTTGCTTCACTAACCCTTTTGTTGAGTTTTTGTGAAGGCTCACCTGACTTTTGCAGGGATAGCTCGCTGGATATTCCACTTTGTTTGTGGGATACCATTTGGGAGATTTATTCTGATTGCCTTGTTGGCATATTTACTTTATACATGTTTGTTTTGTATGTGTTCGTATCCCCGCAGGTAGCGCGGTTCCTTCGTAAAGGACTGCCTTTTTGCATGAGCATCCCAAACCCTAACCCTTCATTGATTTTTCTTCTCCTAAACACACGTTTACTCCTTCTACTACAAGTGAGTAAGTCTCCAAAGGTCGAGCATCCGGTAGATTGCGTAGTAACGTCGTCCGCCCCCAAAACATAATCCTTAACCCCGTAGTTAGCCGAACTGCGACTTGCTCTGATTCTCATTCCAGATGAGATACGTAGGCATAAGACGCGATGTCTTAGCGAGCACACATCCCCCAAACCCATAGGTCAGCCGAGCTACGAAGACTCTGATTCTAATATTCAGATGAGATACGTATGCAGTGGATGCGACATCCGCGCGAGTCATTTTCATTTAACCCCTTTTTTAGTAAACAGCACAAGATAAACTCACACCCTTTAGACAAGAACTACAAAAGTGGATCCCGTAGAGTACTACGGATGCGTAGGGGTGCTAATACCTTCCCTTCGCATAACCGACTCCTGAACCCAAGATTTGGTTGCGAGACCTCGTCTTTTCCTTTCCTCTTTTCAGGTTTACTTCGAGCGTTTCCTTTCCCTCCTTTGGGATAAATAACGCACGGTGGCGACTCTTCTGTCATTTTCTTTCGCCGGTTGTTTTTTCGCACACTGTATTTTTCAGGTTGCGACAGACGCAATCTTGACTTCCTTCACATCATCCTCGGAACCCAAGCTGAGTAACTCAATCTGCTCTTCGAACGGCTGAATGGATTTTTCATCATGCTCAAGAGACCAGACAATTCATCACTCACTTCTTCATCACTTTCCTCCTAAGCCTCAAACACAGGGAATTCAAAATTTGGAGAAGGATCATTGTATTCAATGGGGTTAGAAACCAACCTGCATAATGATTTGATATTTTGATTTTAGATAAGTGAATTTGTGACCAAACATTATGCAGACGGACAATTATATTGTTTATTTATGTTTTTTGTGATTACCATTTTCAGAATAAAGCAAAAAGTAAACACAAAACATCATAGATGTGGATGAATAGAATTAATTTTATTGATGATCAAATTTGAAAATTCCCAACAATGTTCACTTCTCCCTTAGGCATAGGAGAAGGATTTTTAAAACAAATAAAAGCAATTACTTAGATTGATGCAAAATAACAGGAATGCCAACAGCTGTCCAATTGTTGCAAGCCTTTCCATGCGTCACAAAATTGGTGCAGTCTTCCTCTTTGTTATCCTCTAGCACAACAGCTAAGTGTTGTGCATTGCCATGAATGAACCTACCGCTACGGAAGCTAAGTTGCATATCCTCTGATTTAGCAGTTGATAAACCTTGTTGAAAGCCCATATCGGTTCTACCTTTGTTATCGGAGACCTCTACCATGCGCCCCCATTGATCAACATTACCTTCTTCAACAATCTTCCTTGCTACTTTCAATGAGGACATAGGTGCCCCAACTCTCTTTTCAGAAGAAATAGATAAGGCTTGGAACGGAGTTCCAACCTCATCCTCAGCTTCAATATAAGAGAAAGATGACAGATGGATAACTAACAATTCCTTTTCCCCGCGATTAATAACAAGCTTTCCATTCTTGACAAATTTGAGCTTCTGATGTAATGTGGAGGTAACAGCTCCTGCCTCATGGATCCATGGCCTTCCCAACAGACAACTATAGACCGAATGGATATCCATTACTTGGAAAGTAATCAAGAATTCACTCGGATCTATCTTCACTGGAAGATCCACTTCGCCTATCACCGTTTTGCGTGAACCGTCAAAAGCTTTGACTATTACACCGCTATACCTCATACGCGCTCCTTGATATGACAGCTTAGAAAGAGTTGACTTCAGCAACACATTCAATGCCGATCCGGTGTCAACAAGCACATTGGAAAAATCATCATCTTTGCAATTTAATGGAGATATGCAGAGCCAAATTATGATTCCTACCATCCTCGGGGAGTTCTTTCCCACAAAAGCTAAGATTGTTGCAGGAAGTGATGTTAGCTACAATATGATCAAACTGATCCACCGTAACATCATGTTCCACAAACGCTTGTTCCAGAACTCTCTCTAGTGCTTCTCTGTGCGCTTCTAAATTCATGAGCAGAGACAGTACTAAAATATTTGAGGGGGTTTGGAGCAGTTGCTCCACCATATTAAACTCGCTTTTCTTGATCAAACAGTGTACCTCATCATCATCATTATCCTTCAAATTGCTGGATTCACTAGACTGACACTTTGAAGCACTAATCAGATCTACAACAGGAACTTCCACCTTCTTACTAACAGTTGATTCTTCCTTATCTTTTGGGAACACCGGCCCAAACACTCGACTGCTACGGGTCACCTTAGTAACATCAACAATTCTCACTACAGAGTTGGTCGTACGCAATGGAACCTCTTGACCATCTTTCAACATTGTCGCATTGTACTGATACAGAACAACCTTATCGGATGAATACGGGACTGGACCCACTAACTGTATGACCAACGGCGATATCGATCTCTGACTGATGTTTTTACTATCACTGATGTCGTACTGAATGACTACTCTTTCTGGATTCTTGAAAACGGGCACTATGACATTCACATCTTCATCTACGTGATGGGATTGAACAATTTGAATCACACCTTCATCCATCAACCGCTGGATGTCTCTTTTCACTACCATATAACCTCTTGGGTTAACACTGCAGATAGCACAACCATCATAGTCATTCTCACAATCGCTTACCATACAAATATTCTTATGCATCGTCACCAAAGACCTTCTGATGAAACAAACATCAAACACTTTGAACTCCCCAGGGGAGCCGTCTACCATGTTGACTGATGAATTCCCATGGCCTGGCAGTGGGTTTTCTTTCACATTAGGTGTGCGGTCCTTAAAGGACACCATTCCACTCTTCACTAGCTTCTGAACTTTGTATTTGAGCGGATAGCAGTTCTCAATATCATGTCCGGGTGCTCCTCGATGAAAAGCACAACAGAGTTCAGGCATGTACCACCATGGAAGTGGTTCAGGAATTTGTGACAGGTTTCTCGGTTGGAGTAGGTTCTTGAGGACCAAAGACGGATACAATTCTGCATATGTCATAGGAATCGGGTCGAAAGGGACCTTCCTCCTCTCGAAAGTTTATTTTTGATGATTGTTGGTATTATTGTTATTGTAGGTGTTTGCTCGTTGTTGTGGTTGTTGTTGTTGTTGTTGAATTGGTGTTGATTAACTTGCGGAAAATACAGGAATTATGGAGGATACTTGATGATGGTGTTGATGGGGTGGTTGATTCTTTCTGATCTGAGGCCTCCTCTGCCTCCCACTGGAAATTGAGTTAGCTTTGTTGTCTTTCTTCTTCCCGAAACTGCTGCCATATCTCTTACTCGATGATACCTCCTTTTTTGACAATCGTCCTTCTCGGACACCTTCTTCAAGCCTCATCCCCATGTTTACTATTTCGGTAAAGTCACTGGGGGCACTGGCGATCATACGTTCATAGTACAATGAACTCAGGGTCTTCAAAAAGATCTTTGTCGTCTCCTTCTCTTCTAAAGGAGGAGTGATCTGATCAGCTAACTCTCTTGATCTTTGCGCATACTCTTTGAATGTCTCCTCATCCTTCTGAGACATGGACCTCAATTGGTCTCTATCAGGCGCCATATCCATATTATATTTATACTGTTTGATAAAAGATTCTCCTAAATTGTTGAACGTGCGGACACTCGCACTATCTAAACCCATATACCATCGGAGCGCAACACCGGTCAGACTATCTTGGAAGTAGTGAATTAACAGCGGATCATTATCAGTTTTGGTAGACATTTTGCAGGCATACATCACCAAATGACTGAGCGGACATGTGTTACCTCTATATTTTTCAAAGTCAGGCTCTTTAAACTTCACCGGAATCTTCACATTTGACACCAGACATAATTCGGCAGCACTCTTCCCAAAAAGATCCTTTCCTCTTAATGTCTTCAATTCCTTGCGCAGCTCAAGAAATTGATCATTCATCATGAAATTCTGGTATCAGATATGAGATGTCAAAGGTAATGCCACGACACTAATATCTGAGTAATGCAAACAGAATAAAGTTAGAGAATAGTAATGCAAGATACACAAACAATTGTTAACCCAGTTCGGTCCAACTCACCTACATCTGGGGGCTACCAAGCCAGGAAGGAAATTCACTAAAATAGAATTAGTTCAAAGACTCTCCGTACACTTCAACATGTTACAGTCTTTCACACCTAATCTCTACCCGTGCAATTTCTACCTAAGCATTCTTAGATATGAGAACCCACTCACTTCCCTACAATCACACCTGTGATCTTAAACAACAATCCCTTGAGAAAAGAAAACACTTTTTAATAACACACTCTTGATTTTACTTCACAATTTCAATCAAGAAGACACACTCTTGATCTTGCTTCACAACTTTGATCAAGAAGACACACACTTGATCTTACTTCACAGCTTTGATCAAGTAGACACACACTCTTGGTTAATAGCTTTAGAGTGACAAATTATAACCACAAATCAGTCCAATTCAACCATCAAAAGATGACTTGAATGGCTTACAAGTCTCACGACTAAATAGACACAAACCCTATCTCTCTCTCTATATTTCGCTCAGTATTGGTTGTGTTGTAAAACAGGTTTTCTAAGTCCCTTTTTATAGAAGCTTTCAACTAGGCTTGGACATCTTGAAAACCCTAAATCTATTTTCCAATCAAATCTTTTTATAACAGCTGGTTAGATCTCCTTGGAAAATAAGTAAATTAGGTTGTAATCCATGATTGAATGCGCCAGCTAATCAGATCTTCAATCATACATAAATTGCCATTAATTGTGCAATCACAAAACACCAGACATTAACACTGAATGTTCTATGTACAGGATGTCATGACATCGGGTCTGACATCCTGGAAAAATCCTGCATAGTTCAATAATTCCTTTTATAACTTTCAGCAAGTACAACCATATCAGATGCCATAACCTTGTGTATGACATCTTGAAACAATCCTGCATGAACATGTTTTTGATTTAAGCTCCAGCAGGTACATCCAATATCAGAAGCCATGGCATTGTATGTGGCATTCTGAAAAAATCCTGCATGAACATGTTCTTGAACTCCAGCAGGTACATAGGATATCTTATGTTAAGACATCACACATAACATCTTGTGAACACTCTTTGTTTTACCAAAATTGCTGCCAACACTTAGAATCAACAAACTCCCCCTTTGGCAAATTTTGGCTAAAACATATATCTGTCCTTTTTGTTCACAAGGTAAACTATCAGCAGTTAAACAACACAATAGTAGTTTAAACAGCAGCAGAAGCAACACAATTACTAGCTTATAGTTACTAGTAATACACACATGCACAAGGGTACTTCTCCTCCCCCTAAATCTGTGCAACAAAAACAGAATTACTAGTTATGGATGCAACTAGTAAGACACACAAATGCATAAGGGTACTCCTTCTCCCCCTAAATCTGTGCACACAACAAACATCTTCCATGAACATCACAGCTACTATAACCACATCACCTGTACCAGCCAGAATGTCATTCTGACATCTGCTTCAACATCAACACCTGTGCACCATCTCAGACATCCTCTTTGACATTTGTAAACAGAACAACATTCTGTTTTAACACCTGTTGACTTCCTTCAATAATAGTTGTCCTTCAGTTCAACTACATATAACTCACCACTCCACAATTGCTTCCACATTCCACATTAACACTTCTCCCCCTTTTTTAGTCAAAATTGACCAAAGGTGACCAATTAGACAAAATAAATGTCAATTAGTCTATCAGAGAATGTCAGGAAAGATGTTATAACATTAAACATGTTAAAACATAACAGTTAAGCAATACAAACCATCATTATACACAGCTGTGATTGTAACACCCCGATTAAAATAAGAGAATTATTTAATTAAGTTAATATTATTTTATTAATTTAATTAAATAAAGTTGAATTATTGGATTATTTTTATTACTATTATAGATGTTATTTATTTTAAGAATAATTAAATAAATAAAATAAATGGAATATGAAGAGTGGAAGGGTAAAAGTGGAAATTGGATAAAAGAGGCCAAAGTGAGGACTCAGGTTGTTTCACGTGTTTTGCCTCAGAGTCAGAGAAAGGGGGAGAAACGCTGAAGAGAAAGAGAAGGAAGAGGAAAAGGCCAAAGATTGCTCAGAGCTTCCTTCAATCCAAAGAGGTAAGGGGTCTGAACCTTATTAAACAATAATATGCTGAAAATGGTGAAATATTGGATGAACGAAATTGGGATTTTAATCGAAGGAATTCGTAGAAATTATATGCAATGATGTTAGGATTTGTGAAATCGAATAGGGGACTATTTGTATTAGATGATACGAGTGATTTTGTGTGAAATTTGGACTGTGGAAGGATGAATTTGGATAGATCTCGTAGCAGAAAAAGCCATTGCAGATCTGGAAATCTGGTTTCTGGTCATACGCGTATGGCACTAGGCAATACGCGTATGAGATTGCTGGTACGCGTATGGCGCTAGGCAATACGCGTATGGATGAGGAAGATGATGTTTTGCACGTGTTTTGGTCTCTGTTGGTACGCGTATGGGAATGTGATACACGTAGCATACGCGTATGGACATGGGCAATACGCGTATGGATTTGGTCAGGCGTGGGCAATACGAGTATGAGTATAGGCAATACGCGTATGGGCAGACTTGTGGTCGCTCCTGGGCTGTTGTTGTGCAGTTTTTGGTTGTTTAGGCTGAGCGAGGTAACTTAGCTGATGCATGGTATACGAGGGATCATTTCCTGTTGCTTTGAGTGGTATAGATATTAGTAGAGTGTGATAATACTGTGTTTGATTATGTGGCATGATGTGATATGCTTTTGTGATAGAATGTGTTAATGATGATGATAACATGACTATATGATGCTGTTGTTGCTATGTTGATTATGATGCATGCTTGGTGTGCATGCATTCATGAAAGGCCGATGCCTAGTGATGAACGGACTGAGTTCCAATGATGTTGTTGACTCCGGGCTTGTTGAGAGGCTTGGTTCCTTGCGGGGAACTCGGATTCTATGGTGATGAATCTGGGAGTGGTGATCCTGTAGTTGGTCACAAAATGGGTATACCGAGTCGTGTTGAGTCATGCATGGGTGTGTGCATTGCATTTGATATGTTGTTTTGTTGATGTTCATGAATATGTTGATTATGATGATTATGATGAGCTGTGTTGGCATATGTGAAATATATTTATGTTTATATTTCTGTCGTTATATTATTATTTAATAATGTAATTCTCACCCCTTCTGCATGTGTTTATGTTCATCTATGATGAGCAATGTGCAGATAAAGAGGAGTAGCTATTGTTGAGGTTTGAAGAATAAGTGTAGAGTTATTCTACAGAGTCGAGTCAAATGCTCTGGTCATGTGACACCGGGGTTATGGGATTCGATAGATAATTGATTATTATATACGTTGTTTATGATGACTAACATGTTGAGATGTTTTGTTGAGATAATGTTGAACCATTATTATGAATTGTTATATGATGAATGATAATATTAATGTTGTTGTCCGCTGCGAAGTTTTAATAAAATAAATAATATGTTTTATGTTGTGATGCGATAATTGTTATGTTGTAAGAAATGTAAACTCTTCTACATGTTGTACTCTGATAATCTATTTAAATATGTCGTTTGGGTAGAAGGGTGTTAAATTAGTGGTATCAGAGCATGGTCAGTCCAGTCGAGTCATAATGTGATGTTTTCCCTGTTGGTCGATTAGTGTAAATGACGGTTGTAGTTGTGTCGTGCAGAGTATAGCTGGAGAAAATGACCGTGCGATTGCTGAGGCTTTGGCTGCTATGGCGCAGGCTATGCAGGCGCAGCAGAATCCGCCGGTCGACGAGTTTAGGAATTTGGGAAGGTTTCTGAAGAATAACCCTCCTACATTCAAGGGGCGCTATGATCCAGATGGTGCTCAGATTTGGCTGAAGGAAATTGAGAAGATTTTCCGGGTGATGACGTGTACTGAAGCACAGAAGGTGCAGTTTGGTACGCATATGTTATCTGAAGAGGCTGAAAACTGGTGGGATAACACTCGACAGAGGATTGAAGTACCAGGTGCTGAGATGACTTGGGAAAGGTTCAAGACGGCCTTTCTGGAGAAATATTTTCCTGCTGATGTGCGATGTAAGAAGGAGATAGAATTTCTGGGACTGAAGCAGGGTAACATGTCTGTTGCTGATTACGCTTCGAAGTTTGAGGAGCTGGTGCAGTATTGTCCTCATTATAATAATGCTGATGCTGAGGAATCCAAGTGTGTCAAGTTTGAGAACGGGTTGCGTCCCGAGATCAAACAAGGCATTGGTTACCAGGAGATTCGTAGGTTTCCTACACTGGTTAACAAGTGCAGGATATTTGATGAAGATAGCAAGGCTAGGACTGCTCACTACAAGAGTCTTAGTGAGAAGAAGAATAAGGATCGTGGTAGTCCTTATGCATCTCTGAATGGTAAAGGTAAGCAGAAAGTGGTAGATGAGAAGAAGCCAAGTGGAGGAGGATCTCCCATAGCTGGTAAATGTTTCAAGTGTGGCGAGCCAGGCCACCGTGCGGATAGCTGTACCAAGAAAGTGCTGAGATGTTTCCGATGCGGTCAGGCTGGACATAGAGTTACTGAATGTAAGGATGCTGGTCCGACATGTTTTAATTGTGGCGAGAAAGGCCATATCAGTTCGCAGTGCTCGAAACCGAAGAAGGCGGCTACTGCAGCTCATACTACTGGTAGGGTGTTTGCTCTGAGTGGGGCTGAAGCTCCTAAAGAAGATAATCTGATTAAAGGTACTTGCTTGATTAATAATGTTGAATTGCTTGCTATTGTTGACACTGGTGCTACTCATTCGTTTATTTCGTATGAGTGTGCGACCAGGATTGGTGTGATTATGTCGTCCCTAGGCGGAAGTATGGTGATAGATACTCCTGCTAATGGTTCTGTGAAGACTTCTGTGGTCTGTCGAGGTTGTCAGTTGACGATCTTTGAGAGAGAGTTCGTGGTTGATTTGGTGTGCTTACCCTTGCACCAAATTGATATTATTCTGGGAATGAATTGGCTAGAATTCTATGGCGTGTTTATCAACTGCTATAGGAAGACGGTGCGATTTTCTGAAGTTGGTGAGAATGATGAGGCAAGATTTCTATCTGCTAAGCAGGTGGGGGATTTTGTGAAAGATGAAGCTCAGATATTCGCTTTATTTGCGTCTCTGCAAGCGGATAAGAAAGTGGTGGGTGTAGATTTGCCTGTTGTCTGTGAATTTCAAGATGTGTTTCCGGAGGATGTAAGTGAATTACCTCCAGAACGGGAAGTCGAATTTGCCATTGACTTAGTACCAGGTACGAGTCCAGTGTCGATGTCTCCTTATAGAATGTCGGCAACTGAATTAGTTGAATTGAAGAAGCAACTTGAAGAATTGCTTGAGAAGAAGTTTGTGCGTCCAAGTGTTTCTCCTTGGGGTGCACCAGTATTGTTAGTGAAGAAGAAAGAAGGTACGATGAGGTTGTGTGTCGATTACCGACAGTTGAATAAGGTGACTATCAAGAATCGGTATCCATTGCCGAGGATTGATGATTTGATGGACCAGTTGGTTGGAGCTCGTGTTTTCAGTAAGATTGATTTGCGGTCGGGTTATCATCAGATTCGAGTGAAGTCAGATGATATTGCGAAGACTGCTTTCCGTACGAGGTATGGTCATTATGAATACACTGTGATGCCGTTCGGTGTATCTAATGCTCCAGGTGTGTTTATGGAATATATGAATCGTATATTTCATCAGTACCTTGATAATTTTGTTGTGGTGTTCATAGACGATATATTGATATATTCTAAGACGGAAGAAGAGCATGCAGGACATCTGAGAATTGTTTTGCAGGTGTTAAGAGAAAAGAAATTATATGCAAAGTTATCTAAATGTGAGTTCTGGTTGAAGGAAGTGAGTTTCCTTGGCCATGTGATTTCGAGTGGTGGGATTTCTGTTGATCCTGCTAAAGTTGATGCCGTATTACAGTGGGAGACTCCGAAGTCTGCTACTGAGATACGCAGTTTTCTGGGGTTAGCTGGTTATTATCGCAGATTTATTGAGGGCTTCTCTAGGTTGGCATTGCCGTTGACGCAGTTGACTAAGAAGAGTCAAGTGTATGTGTGGGATGCAGCTTGTGAAGCAAGTTTTGTTGAGTTGAAGAGGCGGTTGACCAGTGCTCCAGTGTTGATCTTGCCTAATCCTGGTGAGTCCTTCGTTGTTTATTGTGATGCTTCTTTGATGGGTCTTGGTGGTGTTTTGATGCAGAATGGTAAAGTTGTAGCTTATGCTTCTAGACAGTTGAAAGTTCATGAGAGGAATTATCCTACGCATGATCTAGAACTTGCAGCTGTTGTATTTGTGTTGAAAATGTGGAGGCATTATCTGTATGGTTCCAGATTCGAAGTGTTCAGTGATCACAAGAGTCTGAAGTATCTGTTTGATCAGAAAGAGTTAAATATGAGGCAGAGAAGGTGGTTAGAATTACTGAAGGATTTTGACTTTGAATTGAGTTATCATCCCGGTAAGGCTAATGTAGTTGCAGATGCGCTGAGTAGAAAGTCTCTACATATGTCTATGATGATGGTTCGGGAGCTTGAGTTAATTGAACAGTTCCGTGATATGAGTTTGGGTTGTGAAGTTTCCGCTGATAGTGTAAAGTTGGGCATGCTGAAGTTGACTAGTGGAATTCTGGAAGATATTCGGAATGGTCAGCAAGTTGATGTCGCTCTAGTTGATCATATTACTATGGTTAACCAGGGTAATGGTGGTGATTTTGAGATTGATGAGAATGGCATCCTGCGATTTAAAGGTAGAGTTTGTGTTCCTGAGGTGTCTGAATTGAAAAAGAGTATTCTTGAAGAGGGCCATAGGAGTGGATTGAGTATCCACCCAGGTGCAACTAAAATGTATCAAGATTTGAAGAAGTTGTTTTGGTGGGCTGGTATGAAAAGAGATGTTGCTAAGTTTGTGTATGCCTGTTTGACTTGTCAGAAGTCAAAGATTGAACATCAGAAACCGGCAGGTATGATGCAACCTTTGAAGATTCCTGAATGGAAGTAGGATAGCATTTCCATGGATTTTGTGACGGGATTGCCGAGGACGATGAAAGGTAATGATTCTATTTGGGTGATTGTGGATCGATTGACTAAGTCGGCGCATTTCTTGCCGATGAAGATTAATCACTCTTTAGAGAAGTTGGCAGAGTTGTATATTGAGGAGATAGTGAGGCTGCATGGTATTCCATCCAGTATTGTGTCTGATAGAGATCCCAGATTTACTTCTCGATTTTGGGAAAGTTTGCAGAAAGCGTTGGGGACTAAGTTGAGGTTGAGTTCAGCTTATCATCCTCAGACTGATGGTCAGACTGAAAGAACTACCCAATCCTTGGAGGATTTGTTGAGAGCTTGTGTGTTGGAGCAGAGTGGTTCTTGGGATAGTTATTTGCCGTTGGTGGAGTTTACTTATAATAATAGTTTTCATGCTAGTATCGGTATGGCTCCATATGAAGCATTGTATGGTAGGAGGTGTAGAACTCCATTGTGTTGGTATGAATCAGGTGAGAGTGTTGTACTCGGACCTGAGATTGTGCAGCAGACGACTGAAAAGGTTAAGATGATTCAGGAGAAAATGAAGATTTCTCAGAGTCGTCAGAAGAGTTATCATGATAACAGGAGAAAGGCACTTGAGTTCCAAGAGGGAGATCATGTGTTCTTGAGAGTTACTCCGACGACAGGTGTGGGTAGAGCTTTAAAGTCTAAAAAGCTTACTCCGAGGTTTGTGGGTCCGTATCAGATTTTGAAGAGGGTTGGGGAAGTGGCGTATCGGATAGCTTTACCGTCGTCGCTTTCTAATCTGCATGATGTGTTTCATGTATCTCAGTTGAGAAAATATATTGCGGATCCTTCGCATGTTGTTCAGTTGGATGATATCCAGGTGAGGGATAATTTGACCGTTGAGGTGTTGCCAATTCGGATAGATGACCGAGAAGAGAAGACCCTGAGAGGTAAGAAGATTGCTCTAGTGAAAGTTGTTTGGGGAGGTCCAGCTGGTGAGAGCTTGACTTGGGAGCGTGAAGATCAGATGAAGGAGTCGTATCCGGCTCTATTTGCTTGAGGTATGTTTTCGAGGACGAAAACTCTTTTAGTGGGGGAGAGTTGTAACACCCCGATTAAAATAAGAGAATTATTTAATTAAGTTAATATTATTTTATTAATTTAATTAAATAAAGTTGAATTATTGGATTATTTTTATTACTATTATAGATGTTATTTATTTTAAGAATAATTAAATAAATAAAATAAATGGAATATGAAGAGTGGAAGGGTAAAAGTGGAAATTGGATAAAAGAGGCCAAAGTGAGGACTCAGGTTGTTTCACGTGTTTTGCCTCAGAGTCAGAGAAAGGGGGAGAAACGCTGAAGAGAAAGAGAAGGAAGAGGAAAAGGCCAAAGATTGCTCAGAGCTTCCTTCAATCCAAAGAGGTAAGGGGTCTGAACCTTATTAAACAATAATATGCTGAAAATGGTGAAATATTGGATGAACGAAATTGGGATTTTAATCGAAGGAATTCGTAGAAATTATATGCAATGATGTTAGGATTTGTGAAATCGAATAGGGGACTATTTGTATTAGATGATACGAGTGATTTTGTGTGAAATTTGGACTGTGGAAGGATGAATTTGGATAGATCTCGTAGCAGAAAAAGCCATTGCAGATCTGGAAATCTGGTTTCTGGTCATACGCGTATGGCACTAGGCAATACGCGTATGAGATTGCTGGTACGCGTATGGCGCTAGGCAATACGCGTATGGATGAGGAAGATGATGTTTTGCACGTGTTTTGGTCTCTGTTGGTACGCGTATGGGAATGTGATACGCGTAGCATACGCGTATGGACATGGGCAATACGCGTATGGATTTGGTCAGGCGTGGGCAATACGAGTATGAGTATAGGCAATACGCGTATGGGCAGACTTGTGGTCGTTCCTGGGCTGTTGTTGTGCAGTTTTTGGTTGTTTAGGCTGAGCGAGGTAACTTAGCTGATGCATGGTATACGAGGGATCATTTCCCGTTGCTTTGAGTGGTATAGATATTAGTAGAGTGTGATAATACTGTGTTTGATTATGTGGCATGATGTGATATGCTTTTGTGATAGAATGTGTTAATGATGATGATAACATGACTATATGATGCTGTTGTTGCTATGTTGATTATGATGCATGCTTGGTGTGCATGCATTCATGAAAGGCCGATGCCTAGTGATGAACGGACTGAGTTCCAATGATGTTGTTGACTCCGGGCTTGTTGAGAGGCTTGGTTCCTTGCGGGGAACTCGGATTCTATGGTGATGAATCTGGGAGTGGTGATCCTGTAGTTGGTCACAAAATGGGTATACCGAGTCGTGTTGAGTCATGCATGGGTGTGTGCATTGCATTTGATATGTTGTTTTGTTGATGTTCATGAATATGTTGATTATGATGATTATGATGAGCTGTGTTGGCATATGTGAAATATATTTATGTTTATATTTCTGTCGTTATATTATTATTTAATAATGTAATTCTCACCCCTTCTGCATGTGTTTATGTTCATCTATGATGAGCAATGTGCAGATAAAGAGGAGTAGCTATTGTTGAGGTTTGAAGAATAAGTGTAGAGTTATTCTACAGAGTCGAGTCAAATGCTCTGGTCATGTGACACCGGGGTTATGGGATTCGATAGATAATTGATTATTATTTACGTTGTTTATGATGACTAACATGTTGAGATGTTTTGTTGAGATAATGTTGAACCATTATTATGAATTGTTATATGATGAATGATAATATTAATGTTGTTGTCCGCTGCGAAGTTTTAATAAAATAAATAATATGTTTTATGTTATGATGCGATAATTGTTATGTTGTAAGAAATGTAAACTCTTCTACATGTTGTACTCTGATAATCTATTTAAATATGTCGTTTGGGTAGAAGGGTGTTAAAGTGATAGCTGAGATAATGAACAAATCCAGAGAACACATTAAGAGCCCAAAATATTACAAAACAGGCATCAATGAGGACTGCCACAAGAAATAGTAAAAACTTCAGCATCCATCCATCAACAACACATCTTCAGCCACACTAGACCAGTCTTTGCCACAACACACTTCACCCAGTCAGAAATATCCTCTGGGATGAACAAACCCAACCTCCTTTGCTTGCTATAGGTTCTCATGAACACAGATCCCCAACTTTCCCCTTAAACATTCAAATTGATTGGCATCCAAAGCTTTAGTGAAAATGTCTGCTAATTGCTTTGCAGTAGTGACATGTTCCAGAGTTATGATATTTTCTTCTACAAGTTCTCTAATGAAGTGATGACGAATGTCAATGTGCTTTGTCCTGCTATGTTGAATAGGATTTTTGGAAATATTTATGGCACTCAGGTTATCATAGTATAATGTCATGAATTCTTGTGTGACATTGTATTCAGACAACATTTGTTTCATCCAGACCAGTTGGGAACAGCTACTCCCAGCTGCTATGTATTCAGCTTCAGCAGTGGATAGAGATACACAGTTTTGTTTCTTGCTGAACCATGAAATCAGATTGTTCCCCAAAAAGAAGCATCCTCCAGATGTGCTTTTCCTATCATCAGCACTTCCAGCCCAGTCAGCATCACAGGAACCAGTCAGCATGGATCCAGATCCATGAGTATACAACATCTCATAGTCACTGGTGCCATTGACATAATCAGTATTCTCTTCACTTGGTTTATGTGACTGACTTTTGGTTCAGCTTGATACCTAGCACAAACACCTACAGCAAATGCAATGTCAGGTCTGCTTGATGTGAGATATAGAAGACTACCTATCATGCTTTTGTATAGACTTTGATCTACACTGACACCATTTTCATCTTTGGAGATTTTCACATGAGTAGGAGCAGGTGTCCTTTTATGGCTTGCATTTTCCATGCCAAACTTCTTCACAATGTTCTTGGCATACTTGCTTTGAGATAGAAAGATAGAGTCTTCCATCTGTTTGACTTGTAGCCCAAGAAAGTAAGTCAGTTCTCCAACAAGGCTCATCTCAAACTCAGATTGCATTTGTCTAACAAAATGTTCAACCATCTGTTCTGACATCCCACCAAATACAATGTCATCTACATATATTTGTGCCACCATGAGCTTTCCTCCTTCATTCTTCACAAACAGAGTTTTGTCAATACCTCCTTTCCTGTATCCATTATCAGTGAGGAACACTGTGAGTCTCTCATACCAAGCCCTGGGAGCTTGCTTCAACCCATAGAGGGCTTTCTTCAATCTGTACACATGTTGTGGAAGATTTGGATTTGTGAGTCCTTTAGGCTGTTCCACATATACTTCTTCATTTAAGTATCCATTCAGGAAGGCACTTTTTACATCCATTTGAAACAGTTTGAATTTCAGAATACATGCCACTCCAAGCAATAATCTAATGGACTCAAGGCGAGCTACAGGAGCAAATGTTTCATCAAAGTCTACTCCTTCAACTTGAGTATATCCTTGAGCTACTAATCTAGCTTTGTTTTTAGTAACAACTCCTTGTTAAACAGATTTATTCTTATATACCCACTTTGTACCTATGACATTTACTCCTTCAGGTCTAGGAGCCAATTCCCATACTTCATTCCTCTTGAATTGGCCTAACTCCTCTTGCATGGCATTGATCCAGAACTCATCAGTCAAGGCTTCCTTGATATTTCTGGGTTCAATCTTTGACACAAAGCAGCCATGTGAGATCACTTCCCTTGATCTAGTAGTGACTTCTTTATCTAGATCTCCTATGATAAGATCTTTGGGATGATCCTTCTGAATTCTGATAGAGGGTCCCTTGTTGATTTTGTCATCTTCAGGTTCAGCTTGAGGCAGTTCTTCTTCCTTATTTTTGTCTGAGAAGTCAGCTGGAGAATCATTCAGAGATGTCTCGACATCGTTTGTGACATTAGTCTGTTGGTCATCAACCACAACATTAATGGATTCCATGAATACATTAGTTCTGGAATTAAAGACCCTGTAAGCTCTGCTGTTTGTTGAATAGCCCAGAAATATTCCTTCATCACTTTTGGGATCCATCTTCCTTCTTTGCTCACGATCAGCCAAGATATAGAATTTGCTACCAAATACATGGAAGTATTTGACTGTAGGTTTTCTTCCTTTCTAGACTTCATAAAGGGTTGTGGGAGTCCCTTTCTTTAATGTCACTTTGTTGTGAACATAGCAGGCTGTGTTCATGGCTTCAACCCAAAAATGGTAGGGCAATTTCTTAGCATGAATCATAGCTATGGTTGATTCTTGAAGAGTCCTATTTTTTCTTTCCACCACACCATTTTGCTGGGGAGTGATGGGAGATGAGAACTCATGATGAATTCCTTCTGAAGAGCAGAATTAAGCAAATTTACTGTTTTCAAACTCCTTCCCATGATCACTTCTAATTTTGACAACAGGACTTTCTTTTTCCCTTTGAAGTTTCAGACAAAGCTCCTTAAAGACTTCAAATACATCAGATTTTTCTCTTATAAAATTGATCCAGGTGTATCTGGAGAAATCATCCACCACCACATATGCATACTTCTTCCCACCAAGGCTTTCAACTTGCATGGGTCCCATCAAGTCCATATGAAGGAGTTCCAAGACTTTAGTAGTTGTGTCATGTCTGAGCCTCTGGTGTGACATCCTTGTTTGTTTTCCAATCTGACATTCTCCAAAGATTTTTCCCTCATCAATCTTTAAGTTGGGAATTCCTCTAACAACTTCAACTGATATGATCCTCTTCATCCCTTTAAGGTGCAGGTGGCCCAATCTTTGATGTCATATCTTCACTTCTTCTTCTTTGGCTAGGGTACACATTGAAGAGTATCCAGTTTCTTGAGAGCTCCACATGTAGCAGTTGTCTTTGGACCTAACTCCCTTCATGATTACTTCATTTTCTTTGTTAGTAATAACACATTCAGTTCTGGTGAAGTTTACATTCAGACCTTGATCACACAGTTGACTGATGCTTATAAGATTAGCAGTTAATCCCTTAACAAGTAGGACATCATCAAGGTCAGGAACTCCAGGGCAATCCAGCCTACCCATTCCCTTGATTTCACCCTTTGCACCATCACCAAAGGTAACATAACTCATGGCATGAGGGTGAAGTTCAATTAGCAGACTTTTGTTCCCAGTCATATTTCTGGAGCAACCACTGTCAAAATACCAATCTTCTTTGGCTGAAACTTTGAGGGAAGTGTGAGCTATTAGACTTGTGACCTTTGTCTTAGGAACCCATTGCTTTTTGTTGACAGTCTTGTGATGCTTGGACCTTGATTGGTATTGAGACTAAACAGGGCCAGGATAACCATATAGCTTATAGCAGAAGGGCTTCAGGTGGCCAAATTTTCCACAGTATTGGCATTTCCATATTTGATGTTTCCCTTTCTGCTGTTGTGACATCTCAGGTTTGCTTTTAACATAGTTGCACTTAGGTTTGGATTTTGGTTTGCAACCAGTGTAACTGCACTCAGCCTTGAATCCAATGCCAGATTTGTTTCCTGTTATTTGGCCAGTCTGGAGAATCTTGTCTACGATGGCAGATCCATTGTTAAGCATTCTTACATACTTAGTCATCTCATCTAGTTTGGAATTCAAGAATACAGCTTCAGTCTTCAATTTTGAGATGGTTTCCACATACTCTTCCTTTTCACTTCTAAGCTGAGCTATCACTTTCTTCTGGCTTTCAACTTGTCTGCACACTGCTGCACTTCTGTGGCACAACTCTTTGTAGGTAGTGGCTAGCTCTTCAAAGGTTCTTTCATCATCAATTAACTCTTCCTCAGACCCCCATCTTCCTGTCAATGCAGTCACATGGTTTGTAGCTTCTTCTGTTTCACCTCCATCAGACCAAGAGGCCACAAGACTCCTCTTTTGTTTCTTGAGGTAGGTCCCACATTCAGTTTTAATATGACCATACCCATTACACTCATAGCACTGAACGTCTTTGGGCTTTTCTTCAGACTTTGTTTTCTTACCAAACCTGTTGGATTTACTGATGTCAGATGTGATGTTCTTGACATTGCCCTTTGCTCTCACATCTACCTTTTTCATCAGTCTGTTGAACTGTCTTCCCAGCATTGCTATCTCATTTGCCAGATCTTCATCAATATCTTGACCACCTTTCTCATCTTCCTCTCCAGTGTTTGACATAAATGTTATGCTATTGGCTTTCTTTTCAGCCCCATCACATATTCCCATCTCAAATGTTTGGAGGGATCCAATTAGTTCATCAACTCTCATATTTGAGATGTCTTGAGATTCTTCTATGGCTGTTACTTTCATAGTAAATCTCTTGGGGAGTGATCTGAGTATTTTTCTTACTAACTTTTCATCTGACATCTTCTCACCCAAGGCTCTAGAGGCATTGGCAATTTCAAGGATACTCGTGTAAAATTCATGAATATTTTCATCTTCTTTCATCCTTAAGTTTTCAAACTTGGTGGTGAGCAGCTGTAGTCTAGACATTTTCACTCTAGAGGTGCCTTCATGAGTGGTTTTGAGAATGTCCCAAGCATCTTTAGCTACTTCACAATTGTTTACTAATCTGAAGATGTTCTTGTCCACTCCATTGAAGATGGCATTCAATGCTTTAGAATTTCCAAGGGCTAGGTCATCCTCCTCCTTGGACCATTGTTCTTCAGGCTTTTTCTCAGTAGTGACTTCTCCTTCTTTAGTAACTATAGGGTGCACCCAACCTGTCAACATAGCCTTCCAAGCCTTGTTATCAAGAGATGTTAGAAAGGCTACCATTCGAGGTTTCCAATAGTCGTAGTTAGAACCATCCAAAATTGGTGGCCTGTGAACAGATCCTCTATCTCTCTCCATTGTACCGGAAAGTATTGCCCCTAGATCTCACCCAGAACCAGAGCAGGATGCCTGCTCTGATACCAATTGAAATTCTGGTATCAGATATGAGATGTCGAAGGTAATGTCACGACACTAATATCTGAGTAATGCAAACAGATTAAAGATAGAGAATAGTAATGTAAGATACACAAGCAATTGTTAACCCAGTTCGGTCCAACTCACCTACATCTGGGGGCTACCAAGCCAGTAAGGAAATTCACTAAAATAGAATTAGTTCAAAGACTCTCCGTACACTTTAACAAGTTACAGTCTTTCTCACCTAATCTCTACCCGTGCAATTTCTACCTAAGCACTCTTAGATATGAGAACCCACTCACTTCCCTACAATCACACCTGTGATCTTAAACAACAATCCCTTGAGAAAAGAAAACACTTTTCAATAACACACTCTTGATTTTACTTCACAGTTTCAATCAAGAAGACACACTCTTGATCTTGCTTCACAGCTTTGATCAAGAAGACACACACTTGATCTTACTCACAGCTTTGATCAAGTAGACACACACTCTTGGTTAATAGCTTTAGAGTGACAAATTACAACCATAAATCAGTCCAATTCAACCATCAAAAGATGACTTAAATGGCTTACAAGTCTCACGACTAAACAGACACAAACCCTAGCTCTCTCTCTATATTTCGCTCAGTATTGGTTGTGTTGTAAAACAGGTTTTCTAAGTCCCTTTTTATAGAAGCTTTCGACTGGGCTTGGACATCTTGAAAATAAGTAAATCAGGTTGTAATCCATGATTGAATGCGCCAGCTAATCAGATCTTCAATCATACATAGATTGCCATTAATTGTGCAATCACAAAACACCAGACATTCACACTGAATGTTCTGTGTACAGGATGTCATGACATCGGGTCTGACATCCTAGAAAAATCCTGCATAGTTCAATAGTTCCTTTTATAACTTTTAGCAAGTACAACCATATCAGATGCCATAACCTTGTGTATGACATCTTGAAACAATCTTGCATGAACATGTCTTTCATTTAAGCTCCAGCAGGTACATCCAATATCAGAAGCCATGGCATTGTATGTGGCATTCTGAAACAATCCTGCATGAATATGTTCTTGAACTCCAGCAGGTACATAGGATATCTCATGTTAAGACATCACACATAACATCTTGTGAACACTCTTTGTTTTACCAAAATTGCTGCCAACACTTAGAATCAACACATCTCATCCATTTTCTCATACACGTCTGGGCCCTCAGATGGCTCGGAATGATAAATGGTGTCTTCCACATGAGGTAAGGTGTGCACAATGGGAGGTGGCACAAACATGATCGGGCTAGATGCCGACATATAAGCAAAGGTAGGTGCAAAGCCTTCAGGCATGAAGTTCAGTGGCATTCCCCACGGAAATCCGACAGGCATGGCAGGCGCAAAATGATCGGTAGCAGCAGGCATGGTAGAGGTAGCGACATCTAAAATAATAGTCCTTTGAGGAGGAGGAGTTGCACGTGTTGGAGAAGACTGGCTCTGAGCAGCTAGCACTGACTCCATCATGGCAGTCAGTCGAGCAATCTCGTTCTTTAGCTCTCTATTCTCTTGCTCAAGATGTTCCATGATTCTGGAGTGATTAGCGCGAGTGTTGTACTAATGAGTCATCTTGGCTGAAGCACAGAAGAAACACCAATGAGACATCTGGCGAAAGAGAAACCTGCTTGTGCAAATGATGCATGAAATGCAATGTTTGTTTATTTATTTTATTTTTTCAACAATTGTAACAATTTGATATGACCAAAAAATCTCTTTTTATTTATATAATTGGAAGGATTACACTAGGTACAATTTCATAAACCAAATGAAAAATACAAGAGAAAAGGATATTAGTCATCCTAAGGATCCCTAACAACAATTTCAGAAGATCTGACTGCAAGAGCGTACTTCCTTCGAATGCATCGAATCTCGGTCTCAAAAGAAGCCATCATCTGAGTCTTCTCGAGGACAAGCTGATCAATAATCTTCTTCCAAGCAATGGAAGGCTAAGGCATGCTAGAGGAATATGATACCTCCGGCTCTCTCTATATCTTCGTCACTCAGTCTTCAAGTAGCTCGATGAGTGCATCTTTGTCCTTAGACTCTAACTGTAACTCCTCATTCTTCTTGCTTAAAGCACGGAAACGCTCTTCCCGCATATCCTTCTCTTGCTTCATCTTGGCAAGCGCGTCTTCCAACTCCTCTACATCTTGGTTAGGGAGAGTTAATGGCTCAACCACAACCATAGATATAGGTCTTTCACAAGGATAAGAGATCTTCAACTTCAACGCTCTTTTCTTCACCCAAAGAGTGTAAGCTTCCAAAGCTACACAGTTGCACGGACCAAGCTCGAATCTTCCCTTCCTATGCACACTATGCCAAGCATGCACAATCTTCTGCTTGAAATGTTGGGGATCTTTACCCTCTTGATAGAAAAGACTTTCTAACAAAGTGTTATTAGGTTTATCTCTCAAGAGGAACTCAAGTTGATGACAAGCCAAAGCAGGGTTGTAGTAAATTCCTCCTTGTGTACTAATGAGAGGCACATTAGAGAATTCACCACAATAATCAATAATCTCCAAACTGCTCAAAGAAGGATCATACCAAACTATATCATCATTAGTGAGAGACATAAGTCTCTGAGACCACCGTAGACATTGTTTGTTCTCCACAAAAGCAGGTGTCTGAGGCAAGTGCGAAATAAACCACTTGTACAGAAGAGGAATGCAACAGACAATAGTTCCACCACCTTTAGAGTTCCTCAGATGCAAAGAGAAATACATATCATCCAACAAATGAGGCATAGGATTCCCAATCAAGAAAAGTCTAATGGTGTTAACATCAACAAAACCGTCAATGTTAGGAAACATAGCTATTTCCATAAATGAGCAACACAAAGATAGCTTCAAAAGCATCGACACTACCTGCTTGAACAAAAGCAGTAGCTTTCTTAATGAGGAAATCAGATGGAAACCCAAACAATCCTCCTTTCTTCACCCAATGAGCCTCTATCTCAGACTTCTTCAAGTGAAGAGCTTCAGCAATAAGATGAGATTTGGGAATCTCCTCCAGTCCACTAAATGGCACTCTACTAGAAATGGGTATCCCCAAGAGATGAGAATACCCCTCCAATGTAGGAACAAGCTGATAATCTGGGAAAGTGAAGAAACGGTAGAGAGGATGATAGAACTACACTAGCACACTTAGAAATCCTTCAACCACATTAGCAGACAAGATAGACAATAGCTTCCCATGACGTTGTTTGAATTCCAAAAGATCTAATACAAAAGATGCTAGCTTCTTTAACTCTTTCAAGTCAGGACTTCTGAACCCGTACTTCTTAGTGTTCCTTCTTCCATAATCCATGGTCTGAAAATCTTTGCAAATAATACCTCAGTTCCTTGAAATTTTCGTGTGATGAATGTTATGATGCGCATGAATGCATGAATGCAAAAGCAACAAATAAGGGATCACACACAAGGCAATCAAACAAAGGTCAAGGGATGAATCAAGTCATTGTCAAGATCAATCATCCATTTTGGTGGATTATGGGTTACACCTTATCAACACCAAAGTTCCATTGATATTGATAAGAGTTGATTGGATCAACCAAGAATCAAGGGTTTGTTGTGAGTCACGAGCATGGAGACAGGGTAAGAACCATCCCAAAGGAGTGAACTAAGGATAAAACTTGTAGATCATGTTCTAAAAAGTTCCCAGAGTCTTAATTCCATCTATCAGATATTACAGGTTAATATGACTGACTCATCGACCCATAATATTCTCAAGAGAAACTCGTCTGAGTGTAGTATCTCATAATAACTTTTATCAAGTCTACACTTGAACAGTCTCTGTACTACGTCCAAAATAGGCCAAGAGGGGGTAAATTCTCTACGGTCCTCAGCTTCTCGGACCCAAATTAGAGATAGTAATGCCTAACCATAAATACTTGTGTGACATTTCCAAATCCAAAAAAGTCTCCACTGAGCAGATGGATCTCAAGCCAACTTGTTAAGGACTACTCCACACAAGTCGAACATGACTATACCATCCTCCTATCTTAATTGCAATCAAGTTAGGGTTAGAATTTATCTCACCACTTAGAGATTACCAAGCACAACAAGCAAATTATATCACACATATATACATACATCACATATATATAATTATATACACACAAAAAAGTAGGCTAAACCCACTGGAGACTACTCCCTAGCAGAGTCGCCACTTAATTTCTATAGCGGTAAATTCATGATCATCAAGCTATGGATAAGCTAGACATTATATAACAAGAGTCGCCACCACGCTTTTATTGTTTCCAAGGGAAAAGGGAAAAGTTTGAACAAAACCCAAAAATAAGAAGTTTTCAAATCAAACTAATAAAATTCCAAAGATTAAAGGTAAGGGGATTGGTTACACAGAGGGAAGGTGTTAGCATCCAAAGTGTCCTAGGTACTCCTAGGGAGCCATTTCTTGTGTTCATATGTATTTTGTACAAAGTGATGTTTACAAAAAAATAGAATGGGGGGTATGAGAAAAGAATTCATTAATTATATTTTTGTGTTTGACAAGACCTTCGGACTTGTGCCTACAGACTAACATAAAAATGAGGGATCAAAACCTCGTAGTTCGTGATACAAATTTCAAATTGGATGCATTGTTTTTAATCAAAAATTAAGTTTGAAAGGCACAAGGGCCTAAAAAATGGTTTGCATGAGTTATTTCTTTTTGGCTTTTGAAAATTTTAAGTCAAGTATAGTTAAGTATATTTGCAAGTTTGATTTAAGAAAGGAATTTTTGAAATGCAATGGCATAAGGCCAAAGTTTCTAATTTGCAAAGAGTCTAAGTTAAAAAAAGACAAGCACAAGCAAAGAAGTTTTTTAAAAGAAGGACATGAATTTAAAGTAAAAATGCTCAGGAGCTCGAATCTGGCCTAAATTTCTCCTAATTCCATGTATATTTAAAGATACAGGGAGTTTAATTTTGAGGTGTATGATCTGATTTGCTTCGATTTGACCTCAAAGAAACTCAATCTTGTTGTCTACATTGGTAGGACTTCAGACAACCAAAGATTAAGAAGAATTATGGAGAATTGAGTGAGAATCGAAGAGATGAAAATTTCTGGAAAATACCTTCAATGTATGTCTGTATTCAATCGATCTTGCTCAGGACACTTGATGGAGTGGAATTGGATGAACAAAAGGCACATGACTCTTGGAGATTTGAATCTCAAAACAGTGAGATTCAAACTCAATTTCCTATGGAAAATATCAAGGTTATCCATTGAATGAGAGGGTTTTGGAGGTTGGGATTCAAAGCTGGCGTGCAGGGTCCCTAATTTTGATGGCAAGGGGTTCTATTTATAGCCATATGGATTGATATTTGCACACTTGGAATGAAGATCCAAAAATAGAAATGTACATTGCATGGGTGCATGGGCGTGTGATAGGCCCATGTAATCACTCCTTCTGGTCCATAATTAAGTACAAATATTGCTGAAGTCATGTTAGAAAGATGTGCTTTTGTGTATGGAAGCTTCAAGTTCACTTATGCCAAATGATGATCCAATGTTCAAGCCATGTGCAAGTCACTCATATCTTGTCCAAATGGGATGAAATTGGATTTTTTGGAAAGGTTAGATTAAGAGGAACAACTTTCATGTTGAACACGTTTTCATTTGAAGCTTAAATCATGATGAATTTTGAGGTGGAAGTTGGGAAAATCAAACATGTAAGCAAAATTTGTAAGAGTCAAGCCATATGTTCACTTATTCCACCTTGGCTAACTTTTTATGTGAGCTTCAAATGAGAAAAGTTCCTTCATCAAAATAGTATCTCTCTTAAATTCCTTCAAAATCGTCACAAATTTGACCTCATTTGGATTTAATATGAAGGAGTTATGCATTTTTAAATTTGAGGAAAATCACTTGTTCAATGGCATTGGTCCAAAGTGACCTATAATATATCCAGATATCACATGCACATAAAAGTTGAATTTGCTCTTACTCCAAACATAAAAGTTGAATTAGACATCTTGAATTTAATTGTGAAACTTGGAAATCTTTCATATTATAAAAATTGAGCATGTTATGGCCTTGGGAAGTTGACCTCCAAATTAGGGTTTAGACAAAATGACCTATAATCTTTCACCATAAAAAATGACTTTCCAAGAAAAATATCTCTAGACCTAAACATGAAAGTTGTTTTTAATGTAATTTAGAATAACGTTTATCTTGGAATCATTTTCATATGACAAAAATTGTAGGAGATAGGGTCTAGGGAACCCCAGTTTTGATCAGATGAATTCCTCTAGTCAACCACCATGAACCAACTTGCTAGATTTCCATTCTCTTGACTTTTGGGACTCATGGAGGATCATATATGTATAAGATGATGGAATTTGAAGTATCCCTTGAAATATTTGATCAATTGATGAAGAAGCTTGTTGAAGAAGTTACACAAGATACCCAGATGAATTAGGGTTTCCATGGCAAACCAACTCCAAACTCATGATGATTTATTGATCAAAATAACATGTGAAGATCATGGAGATTCATATATGATGCTTAAAGCCATAGCATACCAATATTGATTGAGCTCCTTGCATTGAGTGTCTTAAACCTTAGATATGTGCTTGATGAATCAAAGGTGAGCATGTGCACTACCTACAAAAGAGTTAGACAAATACAAAGACATATTTTTGGTATTTTGGTTAGTAAAAAATGATAAAATACAAAGTATGATACAATCAAATGATGCTTGGTGATCTCTCCCAATACAAACCCAATGAATGAGGGGTAAGGAGGATGCCATGATGTGATCCCAATACCAATGCATATGATGAGATAACATGAGGGATCTTAGGGTTAAAATTGGGGTCTTACACTTACGTTAAAGTATCCTCTGGAAAACGGCCAGGTTGGAATTGTGAAAGGTTATCAGAGAATTATGAGGAAATATTATAAATATAGTCTAAGACTTAAAAGGAGGAGTCATGATGACGAGCCAATCAAAGATCATTAGTTAAAAGTGAACCTAGTCAATATCGACCAGAGAGAGAAGTTACAAGAGAACCAGCTAACAAATAGGGAAAATACAGGAAAGATACATAATGGCATCGAATCATCTCACACAACTCAAGTTGGTACCATTCAGATGTTAAAAGATGAAGACAGAAGGATCATAATCAATTTAAACATTGGTCATCACCTTCTCATACATGACATGTTAAGCACACCATGGAGGTTTTGTAAACAGGTACCGAATATTGAAAGCTCAGTGCTTGTGGTAGTCGAACAACAGAGGTTTCTAGTATGGGCTACCAATCAGTTCATTAGATGGGAGGTGAGGCTAAGTTAGAAATCAAATAACAAGAGTCGCCACTGCCCTTTTATTGTTTCCAAGGGAAAAGGGAAATGAACGAACAAAACCCAAAAATAAGAAATTTTCAAATCAAAACTAATAAAATGCCAGAGATTTCAAGTAAGGGGGTTGGTTACACAGAGGGAAGGTGTTATCACCCAAATTGTCCTAGGTACTCCTAGGGAGCCCTTTCTTGTGCGCATATGTATTTTGTATAAAGTGATGTTTACAAACAAATAGAATGAGGGGATGAGAAAAGAATTCATTCATTATATTTTTGTGTTTGACAAGACCTTCGAACTTGTGCCTACGTACCAACATAAAAATAAGGGATCAAAATCTCGTAGTTCGTGATACAAATTTCAAAGTGGATGCATTGCTTTTAATCAAAAATTAAGTTTGAAAGGCACAAGGGCCTAAAAATGGTTTGAATGAGTTAGTTCTTTTTGGCTTTTGAAAATTTTAAGTCAAGCATAGTTAAGTATATTTGCAAGTTTGAATTAAGAAAGGAAGTTTTGAAATGCAAAGGCATAAGGCCAATGTTTCTAATTTGCAAAGAGTCTAAGTTAAAAAAAAAGACAAGCACAAGCAAAGAAATTTTTTAAAAGGAGGGAGAGATTTTTTAATTAAAGAGATGGGGAGGAGATGAAGAGACTAATCCTAAGTACAAATTTAAAAGTTAAGAGTTGAAAAGATCTGACCAATGGGCTGCAATCCGATAGGCAAGAATGCCATATAGAAACCCCAAATTCCCTTGGATATTAGAATCAAGCAACCAATAATGCATACAATATTAACTTGGAGAGCAAGGCATCAAATAAAGATAGCCAGATCCAAGCTTTAGCCACTCCATGATCTCTTTCAAATTTTCCCATGTAGCAGATGAATTCCACAAGTCACAGGTTCAAAATAACGGCTTCATAATGATCATGTTGCAGATGAACTCATATGGATCTTCAATGATATATCAGATGAAGTTTCAAATTGCAAGCACTTGGTTACATGAAATTGGCCATTGGCCAAGTCCTTTTGCATAGGGATGTTGCCTAGATTCTAAGTCCAATTGTCCAAGATCAAACCAACAGTCCACACAATAGTTTTTTAGGGTTTTTGTTTCTTATTATGTACATTAATGGTCAGAGACCATACAAACAAACAAAATATACACAAACAAGATATATCACACAATATGGTCCAAGTGGACAAAGTGAAAAGACATTAATATAAACAATTAGAATGGTATGAATAATGGCAAATGAATAGAGCTTAAAAATTAAAGTGCATTAAAAGTAAAAGGCTTGAAATTAAATGTTAGTTGTTAATGAATTAGAAGTTAGTATTGTTTTTGCTTTTGCTTTTTATTTTAAGTCATTTTTTGGAGAACACTCAACCCACTTATCAATGGCATGGATCCTTGACCAAGAAATCTTCCAAAGGAAGGAAAAAATGCCAAGTTTCCATACAATACCATGAAAGAGGGGAGACTTACAATCTCACTAACTAGAATGTTATGCCTTTTTGTGTCAAAAATTTAGCGTTATGTTAAGCAGTCGTAATTGGACTTATGTAGAAGTAAAAACTATTTGAGGTCGGGCAATAGAATTTTGGTGTTAATGCATGTTAGAGACATATTATAATGGACTATGCTCATGAAACAAACCACACACAAAAAGAATATGCAAAAGAGGTGGCCTAATCTCATCCATACATATGTTGATTTTGCAATCAACTAGCCTTAGGATTTAGAGATATCATAGACCAAATGAAATGGATGCATAAAAAAGGGGAATCAAATGAAGAGGAAGCGGAATGGATCAAAACTCAAATTGGTCAAAGGAGGACTTTTACCAAATTAAGATCATTTATTCATTTTTGGAGATGGAATGTACATTCCATCAATCCCCTAAATCCAATGATCTTAACCTAGCAAAGTCAAATCAACCTTGACCAAGGCCCAACAACACAATTCAAACTTATACAAATCATCAAGATAGCTCAACACAATTATTTGGCATTTATTCAAATTAAAAATACTAAAAAATAATGCATTAAATTAAATATGGTTTGTCAAATTCCTAAAACCTTATCAAAACACCAAAGAAATATCCATGAGATTTATCATAGCTCAAACAAGGTCAAAGGACCTTGGAGAAAATTTTTCAGAATTTTTGGAGACTTAAAAGTATTTTTAAACAATTAAAAATATTCATAAAATCAATTAAATAATGAAAAATATTAATAATGATCCAAAAAATAATTTTAATTCAAAATATGTAAGAGGAATTTATTTAAATTTTTTTGCTGAAACTCTCATATTTTTTGGATCAATATTAAAATTAATATGAATTAATGAAAATCAAATGAAAAACAGAAAATTAAAAAAGCGTGGACCACTTGATCTCCCTCATTAATCGAGGTGGCAGATCAAGTGGCTGAGCGTGCGCAATCTACCATGCACCTGAGTCAACTAATCATACGCGTGGTAATCAGTATCTACGCTCAAGATTAAAACAATTTAAACAAGATCAATGGCTCAGAACTTGTCCAGCACACCACCGGCGCTGGACCTCTGGTCACCTTCCTAGGCGAGGTCCATCGGACTGGTTCACTCATCACCATCAAGAAAATGAAAAAAGAGGACTTGATCTGAAAGAAAAAATGGCATAGAGCACGAATCTGACCTCAATTTCAACTAAATCCAAATATATGGAAACATATGAGGAGTTGAATTTTGAGGTGTGTCAACTGAGTTGCTTCGATTTGACCTCAAAGCAACTCAATCTTCTTTCCTACATTGGTAAGACTTTAGACAACCAAAGATCCAAGAGATTTGATGGGAATTGAGTGAGAATCAAAGAGAAGAAGATTTCTGAAAATCACCTTCAATGTTGTGCAGAAATGGATCTTGCTTGCTTCAAACTTGACTTAATCACACCCAAGGAGCTTGAAGAAGTGGTTTGGCAATGGTACAAAGCTTTGGATCCTGGAGTTTTTGAATCTCCAAAGAGTGAGATTCAAACTCAATTTTCAAGTTGAAAATTCTTAGGTTTTCCTTTGAATGGTGAGGGTTTCAATTGGGGGGGAAAGTTGTCGGGCAAGGTGTCTTTGAAATGAGCTCAGAGGCCTTGTATTTATAGCATTTGGGATTGATAATTGCACACTTGAAAAAATGCTAAAAATGGCAAGGGTGATGCACAAGCTTGCATGGGCGTGTACATGCCCATGAAGCAATCCATTATGATCCAATTGCAACTCTACTGAAGTTCAAATCATGCTTGAATGGCAACGCAAAGTGAAATGGAGTTTTGAACATTTGACTTTCTCCAATGATGTAGACCTGTTAAGACCATGTGCAGCCCTAGACAACCTCATCCAAAATGCATGAAAATAGGGTTATTTGGAAAGCATAGATCAAGGGGAACAACTTTTGTGTTGGATACTTTTCCAATTGTAACTTGGATCATGGTGAATTTTGAGGTGGAAGTTTCGAAATTTCAACATGTTGAAATTTTTTCTAAGTGTTAAGTCATATATCTCAATATTCCATCTTACTTAACTTTTTATGTGATCTCTAAATGAGAAAAGTGTCTTCATCAAAGTTGTACCTATTTCAAATACCTTCACAATGGTCACCAATTTCATGTCATTTGGATTTAGAATGATAGAGTTATGCATTTTTGAAGTTGAGGAAAATCACTTGTTCAATGGTATAGGGCAAAAATGACCTATAATGTATCCTCATATCACATGCTCATAAAAGTTGATTTAGCTCTCACTCCAAACATAAAAGTTGAAGTAGACACCTTTATTTTGATTGTTACACTTGTAAATCTTTCATATCATAAACATTAAGCAAGTTATGGCCTTGGCAAGTTGACTTTCAAATTAGGGTTTAGACAAAATGACCTATAATGTTTCAACATGTAAAATGATTTTCCAAGCTAAATTAGCTCTAGACTTAAACATTAAAGTTGTTTGTAATGTCATTTAGAGTAACTTTTATCTTGAATTCATTTTCATATGGTAAAAAAATGTAGGAGATAGGGTCTAGGGAGACCCAGTTTTGATTAGATGAATTCATCTGGCCAACCACCATCAATCATCTTGCTAACCTCCAATTATCTTGACTTTCTAGGCTCATGGTAGACCATACATGCATAAGATGATTAATTTTTAAGTGTACCTTGAGAAATTTGATCAATTGGTGAGATAGCTTGTTGGAGAAGTTACTCAAGATACCGAGTCAAACTAGGGTTTCCAAGGAAAATCACCTCTAAACACTTGAAGAACACTTGATCAATATGACATGTAGAGATCATTGGGACTCATATATGATGCTTTGAGACATTATGGATCAATTCTTGATTTCACTTTTAGCCATGAGGGTCTTAAACCCTAGATATGAACTTGATAGATCAATGATGATCATGCCATACCTACAAAAGAGTTAGGCAAATGCAAAGACATATTTTTGGTATTTTGATTAGTAAATGATAAAATACAAAGTATGATACAATCACATGGTTCTTGGTAATCTTTGCAAAAACAAACCCAATGAAAGAGGGGTAAGGAGAATGCTAAGGTGTGATCCCAATGCTAATGCATATGATGAAATTTGAATGAGGGATCTTAGGGTCAAAATTGGGGTCTTACAGGAGGCATCGATTACAACAAACAAAATCATATTATCTGGGATCATGAGGGAGCAAGTCAACATCGGAAAGGTACAAACTGAGAATATATATGAAAATAGGTGGCCATTGTAACACCCTTCTAAAATACCCCAAATATTTAATCAAAATAACAAATATGTATCTATCAGAGTAAATATGCAATTAAGGGTGTCACACAATATTTCACACTATTCATCAAAGTAGCTTGTCATGCTCATTTATTTATCAAATAAAACAGTTGCATAATACGCAGCGGATAGAGATCAAATCGATCATTCAAAACATGCAACATACTACATGTAAACTGGTTCAACAATCATCAACAACACAATTAAAATGTTCCCTCCCGATGTTACATCTATCAGAGCATGACCCACTAAGGAGACTACACTAGACTCCAAGCATTAGCTTCTACTCAGCTCATTGCTCGTTACCTGAAAAATAGTTGTAAGGGTGAGTTCCTCAATCGATATAGTAAGCATTATAAAATATCATGTCATGTTAAGTAATTTAACACATTAATCACCCTAATCATATCACACATTCAGTAACGGCACATCAACCCAATTATCATACTCAATACTACACAATTCATACTCATACTCAATGTCAACACAACCACACATATAATATTGGAATACATCCATTCATATTATACGCCATACATACATTATGAAATGAGACTCCACACATGCGGTACCGACTATTCTTGAACATATAGTTCAAGCTCACCGATCAAATCCAGATACGGGTACTAAGCTCACTAGTCCCACTCATTTGAGATCTAGTGACTCACTCACTAATTCCTCACCATGGGAATTAGCTACAGCCCCAAAGGCCATGCTATGCACACTAATCACCTAGCATGCAAACATCAACAACGAATCCACAATGATTCATTCACTAATTCCTCACCATGGGAATTAGCTACAGCCCCAAGGCTATGCTATGCACACTAATCACCTAGCATGCAAACATCAACAACAATCCACAATGGACATATGCTCACACTCTAAGCCATACAACAGTCCATTCACAAATACATGCATAATATATACATTCACAACATTATGCATATCATCATACATCATCAATATTTTATCACATAAGCATATCAGATCATGCCAAAGAATAACCACAGTATTAGCACACTCTACTAATACCTATACTACTCAAAACAACGGGAAATGATCCCTAATATATCGCACATCAGCTAAATCACATTACTCAGCTGAACAACCAAAAACTGCACAACAACAGCACAGAAATCACCATCCTGCCCATACGCGTACTGCCTAGTCCCATACGCGTATGGCCCATTTCTCAGCCAAATCCCATACGCGTAACACCATCTCATACGCGTATGCTACGCGTATCACTTCCCCATACGCGTACCAACAGAGACCAAACTACGTTCAAAACATCATCTTCCTCATCCATACGCGTATTGCCTAGTGCCATACGCGTACCAGACCATCTCATACGCGTATTGCCTAGTGCCATACGCGTATGACCAGAAACCAGACTTCTAGATCTGCTATGGCTTTCTCTGCTACGAGATCTATCCAATTCAACCTTCCACAGTCCAATTTTACACATTATTCGTTCATATCCTCTAACATAATTCATACCCTATTCGATTTCACAAAATCTAACATTATTACATCTAATTCCTACGAATTTCCTTCATTTATAATCCAATTTTTTGTTCATCCAATATTTCACAAATTTCATCATACATCATTCAATTCAGAGGTAAATCAATGGTTTGTCACTACCCATTACATATTATCCCATAATACCCATTAAACGATGATAAACCCCCCTTACCTGAGTCAATCCGGCGAATCTTTAAGCTTCAAGCTCTTCCTTTCTCCAACCCTTGTTCTCTGGCTCTCTTTGCCCTTTTCCACTTTTCTGTCCCTTTTTCCTTTTCACGTGAAAATGAACCTTTTTACTAAATGGGACCTTTTTACTGATTTCTACTTTTATTCCAATAATAATAGTAAAAATAATCCAATAATAATAATAATTCCAATTATTTAATTAAATTAATAAATATATTATTAACTCAATTTAAATAATTATCTTATTTTATCGGGGTGTTACAACTCTCCCCCACTAAAAGAGTTTTCGTCCTCGAAAACATACCTCAAGTGAATAACTCCGGATAAGACTCCTTCATCTGACTCTCAAGTTCCCAAGTCACATTGCCACCTGCTGGTCCTCCCCAAGCTACCTTTACCAAAGCAATCTTTTTACCCCGCAACTGCTTCAACTCTCAATCCTCGATCCTCATAGGTGATGTTTCAACAGTCAGGTTATCTCTCACCTGGACATCATCTACTTGGACCACATGCGACGGATCATGAATGTACCTCCTCAACTGAGACACATGAAAAACCTCATGCAAGTTCGCAAGTGACGGCGGTAAAGCGATACGATAGGCTACTTCCCCTATCCTTTCCAAAATCTGATAAGGACCAATAAATCGAGGTGTCAACTTCTTCGACTTCAAAGCTCGACCAACCCCAGTTATCGGAGTAACACGAAGAAACACATGATCTCCCTCTTGGAACTCAAGTGACTTCCTCCTCTTATCGTGATAACTCTTCTGACGACTCTGAGCAATTCTCATCTTCTACTGAATCATCTTAATCTTTTCCGTAGTTTGTTGAACAATCTCCGGTCCAACCACAGCACTCTCACCGGACTCATACCAACATAAAGGCGTCCGACATCTCCTACCATACAAAGCTTCAAACGGTGCCATACCAATGCTCGAATGAAAACTATTGTTGTAGGTAAACTCAATCAAAGGTAAATAACAATCCCAAGCACCTCCCTTTTCCAAAACACAAGCCCTCAAAAGATCCTCTAGTGACTGAATCGTCCTCTCAGTCTGACCATCAGTTTGCGGATGATATGCAGAACTCAATCTCAGCTTAGTTCCCAAAGCCCTCTGCAAACCTTCCCAGAACTTCGATGTAAATCTAGGATCTCTGTCCGAAACAATACTCGACGGAATACCATGCAAACTTACAATCTTCTCAATATACAACTCGGGTAATCTCTCTAATGGATAATCCATTCTAATTGGAATGAAATGAGCCGATTTTGTCAATCTGTCAACAATCACCCAAATAGCTTCAAAATTCTTATTTGTCCTCGGTAAACCAGAAACAAAATCCATACTGATACTATCCCACTTCCACTCTGGAATAGCCAACGGTTGCATTAGCCCAGACGGCTTCTGATGCTCAATCTTTGACTTCTGACAAGTCAAACAGGAATAAACAAAACTCGCAATTTCTCTTTTCATTCCCGGCCACCAAAATAACTCTTTCAAATCATGATACATCTTCGTAGCTCCAGGATGAATACTCAGGCCACTACGATGTCCTTCCTCCAGAATACTCTTCTTAAGTTCGGTAACATCCGGAATACACACCCGATTACCAAATTTCAAAACACCACTCTCATCAACTCTGAATTCACCACCTTGACCTTGATTCACTAGAGTCAACTTATCAACCAAAAGCACATCGGATTTCTGACCCTCTCTCATCTCATCCAGAATACCACTCGTTAATTTCAACATTCCCAATTTAACACTATTGTGAGTACTCTCACACACCAAACTCAAGTCTCTAAACTGCTCAATTAAATCCAATTCCCTAACCATTAACATAGACATATGTAATGATTTCCGACTCAATGCATCAGCCACTACGTTTGCTTTACCCGGATGGTAATTCAAACCAAAGTCATAATCCTTCAGAAACTCTAACCATCTCCTCTGTCTCATATTCAGCTCTTTCTGATCAAACAAATACTTTAAACTTTTATGGTCACTGAAAACCTCAAATCTTGACCCATATAAGTAATGCCTCCATAACTTCAGAACAATTACCACAGCGGCCAATTCTAAATCGTGTGTCGGATAGTTCCTCTCATGAACCCTCAGCTGTCTCGAAGCATAAGCTATAACCTGCTTATTCTGCATCAACACACCACCCAAACCCAACAATGAAGCATCACAGTAAACCTCAAATGATTCCGACGAACTCGGTAATATCAGAATAGGAGCAGTAGTTAACCTTCTCTTTAACTCTTGGAAACCTTCTTCACATTTTGAGTCCCAAACAAACGCTTGCCCCTTTCTGGTCAACATCGTCAACGGTAACGCCAACTTAGAAAATCCCTCAATGAACTTCCTATAATAACCAGCCAATCCAAGGAAACTTCGAATCTCAGCAACAGACTTCGGAGCTTCCCACTTAGACACCGCTTCTATCTTAGAAGGATCAACAGCAACACCACCTCTTGAAATCACATGACCAAGAAAACTAACTTCTTCTAACCAAAATTCACACTTAGACAGTTTAGCAAATAACTTCTTTTCTCGGAGAACTTCTAAAACCACTCTGAAATGTTCAGCATGCTCTTCTTCAAATTTCGAATACACCAAAATATCGTCAATAAACACCACAACAAACTTGTCTAGGTATGGATGGAAAATCCTATTCATATACTCCATAAATACTCCAGGCGCATTAGTCACACCAAAAGGCATTACAGAATACTCATAATGTCCATACCTTGTTCTGAAAGCAGTCTTCTGAATATCCTCAGTTTTCACACGTATCTGATGATACCCAGATCTCAAATCTATCTTGCTGAACACACTCGCACCAACCAATTGATCCATCAAATCATCAATCCTCGGCAAAGGATACCGATTCTTGATCGTCACTTTATTCAGTTGCCTGTAGTCCACACACAACCTCATAGTACCTTCTTTCTTCTTAACCAATAACACTGGTGCACCCCACGGTGACACACTCGGACGAATAAATTTCTTATCCAACAGATCTTCCAACTGACTCTTCAATTCAGTTAACTCAACAGCAGACATACGGTACGGAGCCATCGATATCGGTCTAGTACCAGGTACCAAATCAATCGAGAACTCAACTTCACGCTCTGGCGGTAATTCATTCACTTCTTCTGGAAACACATCAGGAAAATCACACACCACGGCTAGATCGCAAATCACCAGTTTATCTTTAGCCTCCAAAGTCGCTAACAGCATAAACAACTCTGCCCCATCTGCTACTTCCTCATTCACCTGCCTTGCTGATAGAAACAAACTCTTTCCTTCCTCAATCTCAGGAAAAATCACAGTCTTATCAAAACAGTTGATATAGACTCGGTTAAACACCAACCAGTTCATACCCAGGATAACATCAATCTGCACTAGTGGAAGACACACTAGGTCCATCCCAAAGTCTCTACCAAAAATACTCAAAGGACAATTTAAACAAACTGAAGTAGTAGTCACTGAACCCTTCGCAGGAGTATCAATCACTATACTACCATGCATCTCAGATATCTCTAACTTAAGTTTCACAGCATAATCCAAAGATATAAAGGAATGAGTCGCACCTGTGTCAATAATAGCTACGAGAGGAAAGCCATTAATATAACACGTACCTCGGATCAAACGATCATCTGCAGAAGTTTCAGAACCCGATAAAGCAAAAACCTTGCCCCCCGACTGGTTCTCTTTCTTTGGCTTAGGACACTATGGACTGATATGACCCACCTCTCCACAGTTGAAACAAGTCACAGTCTTCAACCGGCACTCTGCAGCCAAATGACCACCTTTTCCACACTTGAAACACTTCATCTCAGCACTGGTACACTCATGGACACGATGTCCAGCCCGACCACATCTATAACACTTAGCAGGGGCGCTAGAGTCTCCCCCACTAGGCCTCTTCATCCCACTCTGCTTCTGAAAACCTTTGCCAGCTGCATACGGTTTTCCACGATCATTCTGATTCTTGCCTTTCCTATCAACCCTTTGCTGATAGCTCTCTGCTCTGGCTTTGGAATCCTGTTCAAAAATCCTGCAACAGTCAACCAAATCAGAAAACACTCTAATCCGCTGATATCCAATAGCCTGCTTGATCTCGGGACGCAACCCGTTCTCAAACTTCACACACTTTGAAAATTCCCCAGTAGCCTCGTTATAGGGAGTGTAATACTTCGACAGCTCTGTGAACTTAGCAGCATACTCAGTAACAGACGGGTTGCCCTGCTTCAATTCCAAGAACTCTATCTCTTTCTTTCCTTTGACATCCTCTGGAAAGTACTTCCTCAGGAATTTCTCTCTGAACACAGCCCAAGTGATCTCAGCATTCCCAGCAGATTCCAACTCAGTGCGGGTAGCAACCCACCAATCATCCGCTTCCTCTGACAGCATATGCGTACCGAACCTGACCTTCTGGTTATCGGCACACTCAGTCACTCGGAAGATTCTCTCGATCTCCTTCAACCACTTCTGAGCACCATCTGGATCGTATGCTCCCTTGAACATTGGAGGATTGTTCTTCTGGAACTCACTCAGTTGACGAGCAGCTCCCATTCCCACAACATTCGGATTCCCTCCAAGTACTCCAGCTAGCATACCCAGAGCCTCAGCAATCGCAGCATTGTCTCTACCTCTTCCAGCCATCTCTATTCTGAAAACCCAACAAGCTAAAACAATAAGTACTGATAGGGTTACACAACACCTATCCCGTACAGGGGAAACAGAATAATTACGACTCGACTCGACCGACTATGCTCTGATACCACTAATGTAACACCCTTCTAAAATACCCCAAATATTTAATCAAAATAACAAATATGTATCTATCAGAGTAAATATGCAATTAAGGGTGTCACACAATATTTCACACTATTCATCAAAGTAGCTTGTCATGCTCATTTATTTATCAAATAAAACAGTTGCATAATACGCAGCGGATAGAGATCAAATCGATCATTCAAAACATGCAACATACTACATGTAAACTGGTTCAACAATCATCAACAACACAATTAAAATGTTCCCTCCCGATGTTACATCTATTAGAGCATGACCCACTAAGGAGACTACACTAGACTCCAAGCATTAGCTTCTACTCAGCTCATTGCTCGTTACCTGAAAAATAGTTGTAAGGGTGAGTTCCTCAATCAATATAGTAAGCATTATAAAATATCATGTCATGTTAAGTAATTTAACACATTAATCACCCTAATCATATCACACATTCAGTAACGGCACATCAACCCAATTATCATACTCAATACTACACAATTCATACTCATACTCAATGTCAACACAACCACACGTATAATATTGGAATACATCCATTCATATTATACGCCATACATACATTATGAAATGAGACTCCACACATGCGGTACCGACTATTCTTGAACATATAGTCCAAGCTCACCGATCAAATCCAGATACGGCTACTAAGCTCACTAGTCCCACTCATTTGAGATCTAGTGACTCACTCACTAATTCCTCACCATGGGAATTAGCTACAGCCCCAAAGGCTATGCTATGCACACTAATCACCTAGCATGCAAACATCAACAACAATCCACAATGGACATATGCTCACACTCTAAGCCATACAACAGTCCATTCACAAATACATGCATAATATATACATTCACAACATTATGCATATCATCATACATCATCAATATTTTATCACATAAGCATATCAGATCATGCCAAAGAATAACCACAATATTAGCACACTCTACTAATACCTATACTACTCAAAACAACGGGAAATGATCCCTAATATATCGCACATCAGCTAAATCACATTACTCAGCTGAACAACCAAAAACTACACAACAACAGCACAGAAATCACCATCCTGCCCATACGCGTACTGTAACACCCTTCTAGATACCCCAAATTATTTCAATTAAAATAACAACATATGAATCAGAGTAATTATGCCCCGAAGGGTGTCACACAATCATTTCACTACATTCATCAAAATATCCTGTCATGCTCATTTATTTAATCAGAATAAGATTCTTTGCATAATTCGCAGCGGAATAAAATCCAACATTCAATGTAAAACATGTAACACAATACATGTAAATCATTCCACAACCAATATCAAATTAATTAAAACATCCCCTCCCGATGTTACATCTATCAGAGCATGACCCACTAAGGACGACACTAGACTCCAAAGACTAGCTCCTACTCAACTCACTGCTCGTTACCTGAAAAAGAGTTGTAAGGGTGAGTTCCTCAATCAATATAATAAGCATTATACAACATTATGTAATGCTAAGTAAATAACACATCAATTCACCCTAATCGGACTACGCACTCAGCAACGACAATATCCGTTCAAACATCATATTCAACAGTAATATATAGCATATGTATAATCTCAACCATACTCAACATCAACAACACAACACATAACACACATATAATACTGGAATACATCCATTCATATTATATGCCATACATTCATTATGAAATGAGACTCCACACATGCGGTACCGACTATTCTTGAACATACAGTTCAAGCTCACCGATCAAATCCAGATACGGCTACTAAGCTCACTAGTCCCACTCATTTGAGATCTAATGACTCACTCACCAATTCCTCACCATGGGAATTAGCTACAGCCCCGAAGGCTAGACTATGCAAGCTAATCATCTAGCATGCAAACATCAACCACAATCCACAACTCACTAATTCCTCACTATGAGAATTAGCTACAGCCCCACAGGCTATGCCATGCACGCTAATCACCTAGCAATGCAACATCAACAACAACTCAAGAATAGACATATGCTCACGCTCTAAGCCATAAAACAGTCTATTCACAAAGCATACATAACTGATACATTCACAGCATAATGCATACCAACACATATCATCAACACATTTAGCACCAAAGCATATCATATTCATGCCATATAATCAATCATAGTACTAGCACACTCTACCAATAACTATGCTACTCACAACAACGGGAAATGATCCCTATTACATCATACCTCAGCTAAGTCACATTACTCAGCCTAAACAGCCAAAAACTGCACCACAACAGCACAGAAAATCACAATTCTGCCCATACGCGTATTGCCTATTCCCATACGCGTATTGCCCACACCTGGCCAACTCCATACGCGTATTGCCCACTCTCATACGCGTATTGCGCATTTCCTCGTCCAACTCATACGCGTATTACCTATCCCATACGCGTATGCTACGCGTAACAATCTCCCATTACGCGTACCAACAGAGACCAATTTACGTTCAAAATATCATCTTTTTCACCCATACGCGTATTGCCTAGTGCCATACGCGTACCAGCCATCTCATACGCGTATTGCCTAGTGCCATACGCGTATGACCAGAAACCAGAACTCCCAGATCTGCAATGGCTTTCTCTGCTACGAGATCTATCCAATCCCACCTTCCACAGTCCAATTTCACACATAATTCCTTCCTATTGTCTAACACAAAACAGATCCTATTCGATCCCACGAAGTCTAACATTTCCACATCTAATTCCTACGAATTTCCTCAATTATAACTCTTTTTCGTTCATCCCAAAGGTTCACAAAATCATCATGCATCAATCAAATCAGGGGTAAAACAATGGTCTATCACTACCCATGACATATTATCACATAATACCCGTTAATCGATGATAAACCCCCCTTACCTGAGTTAATCCGGCAAATTCTGCAACTTCAAGCTCTTCCTCTTCTCTTGCTCTGCCTTTTTGCCCTTTTTCCTCTTTCAACCGCTTCTCTTTGTTTTCCTTTCACGTGAAAATAACCTTTTTACCAAAAATGGGATTTTTCTAAATTCCAACTTATATATTTTTCCGAATAATAATAATAATCCAAAAATAATAATAATAAAATTTCCAATTATTTAATTAAATTAATGAATAAATTATTAACTCAATTTAAATAATCATTTTATTATTATCGGGGTGTTACACGTACTGCCTAGTCCCATACGCGTATGGCCCATTTCTCAGCCAAATCCCATACGCGTAACACCATCTCATACGCGTATGCTACGCGTATCACTTCCCCATACGCGTACCAACAGAGACCAAACTACGTTCAAAACATCATCTTCCTCATCCATACGCGTATTGCCTAGTGCCATACGCGTACCAGACCATCTCATACGCGTATTGCCTAGTGCCATACGCGTATGACCAGAAACCAGACTTCCAGATCTGCTATGGCTTTCTCTGCTACGAGATCTATCCAATTCAACCTTCCACAGTCCAATTTTACACATTATTCGTTCATATCCTCTAACATAATTCATACCCTATTCGATTTCACAAAATCTAACATTATTACATCTAATTCCTACGAATTTCCTTCATTTATAATCCAATTTTTTGTTCATCCAATATTTCACAAATTTCATCATACATCATTCAATTCAGAGGTAAATCAATGGTTTATCACTACCCATTACATATTATCCCATAATACCCATTAAACGATGATAAACCCCCCTTACCTGAGTCAATCCGGCGAATCTTTAAGCTTCAAGCTCTTCCTCTCTCCAACCCTTGTTCTCTGGCTCTCTTTGCCCTTTTCCACTTTTCTGTCCCTTTTTCCTTTTCACGTGAAAATGAACCTTTTTACTAAATGGGACCTTTTTACTGATTTCTACTTTTATTCCAATAATAATAGTAAAAATAATCCAATAATAATAATAATTCCAATTATTTAATTAAATTAATAAATATATTATTAACTCAATTTAAATAATTATCTTATTTTATCGGGGTGTTACAGCCATACCATATTGCATCTCATTTGACTACTTTGGGGAATCATTTAGCAATGATTAGTCAGGATGATATAATGAGACCGGTGGTGATTAACATACCGATTTGGGGATGTCATACTTGGAATAAAGATGTTAGCTCAGTACGCCAAGCTAATTTGGCAGCTACGCAAGGAACTACCAGGAGGATCGAAATCAAATTTAGGCAAAGAGAATGTTGCAGGGAAGGTATGATGATAATAAAGGCGGTGGACATCGAAAAAAAAAGAGCCGATTCCGAATGGGGAAGAGCCCTTTCATATCAACCGAAAGATGAACAAGGAGGCTTACAAGTTAGAAGATTTAGAAGGTATTGAAATGTCTGGGATCTGGAATTTAATTAGTCTTGAATTTTGTCTTAACTAGTCGATGTAATAAATATCATAAATAAAATTATTGAAGTTCACTTTTTTCCCTTGCATGAGCAAGGGTTTTTAATGAGGCAGCCATAGTTAAAGAAAATGTACGATGTAAAGCATGTAAAATAGGTCTTAGGAGATAAACGTATTCGGTTGGGCTAAGTAAATTTAAACCTTTGGCCTAAATAAAGTCCAAGCAACTTGAAGACTCTGGCATAATCGGCTTCGGTCGGGCTAAGTAAATTTAAACCTCTGGCCTAAATGAATTCCAAGCAATTTGAAACATCTGGCATAATCGGCTTTTGTTGGGTAATGTTTAATAAAACCTTTGTCCTAACTAAAGTCCAAGAAACTTGAAGCCTCTGGCATAATCAACTTCAGTCGAATAATGTTTAATAAAACCTATGGCCTAACTGAAGTCCAAGCAACTTGAAGCCTCTAGCATAATCGACTTTGGTCGGGCTAAGTAAATTTAAACCTCTGGCCTAAATGAAGTGCAAGCAACTTGAAGTCTCTTGCATAATCGACTTCGGCCGAAGAACATTTAATAAAACATATGGCCTAACTAAAGTCTAAGCAATTTGAAGCCTTTGGAATAATCGGCTTCGGTCGGGCTAACTAAGTTAACAAACCTCTGAATTTAAGCGGTGTGATTAACTTATCATTGGTCAAATGTCCGACATGATCTACTCGGAACTAGCTGGTTTATGTTTGAGAATTAGTAAGATCCTTCGCAACATTAAGGCCTGATTCATTAGGGCTTCAAACCCACATAGTACGAGTTTAAGCCAAAAGACAAGCTGGCTCGCTTAAAGCCAACCAATTTATCTAGTTTTCGACTGAACAAATAAATTGTCATCTATGAGGTAAAATACTCGTAGTCGATCACAATTTTAAAATAGATAAGTGTGGAGGTAGTGAAGGTGGAATGACGATTACCGAAACCCATAGGGGCTCTTTGTTTCGCCTCATAGGCCAGACATCGTCCTCCGAACCTTTTAAGTCGTAGGTCGCTGCTGTATGACCCTAATTTTGACCCTAAGATCCCTCATGGCATCATATCATTGCTCATTGCATTTGCCTTAAGGATCATAGCATCTTGGCTCCTTTACCCTAGGGTTGGGACTTGTGTGAGTTGGTTTGAGACCACCAAGCATGCTTGAATTGTATATTATTGCTTTTCTTATTTTGTTTACTAACCAAAAGCACAAAAATATGTCACTAACTTGTTTTGTTTTGAAGCTTAAGCAATCATGATATCCAAGGCTCCTAGGAGGCCTCTATGCTCAATGAAATGACCATATGAAGATGAAAGCAAGCATGAAAATGGTCCCCAAAGCTCTCAATCATCATATATGTCTCCCAAGTATCTCAAATTTTCCAATTTGATCAAGATAAACCAAAGGGATTGAGGCCTCATGAAGCAACCTCAACTTATGATCAAATTTAATCAAAGGGATTTATTTCATTAATTATTTTATTCATATATGAGCCTATGTGAGTATCCTCAATCATTCATTCATCAAGATTTGAAGTTTGGACTTGAGAAGTTAATCAGTCAAATCATCTGACTAAATTGAAATCCACTGAGACCTAACTTTTGATGTGTTTGTCAAATGAAGATGACACCAAGAGAAAAAATGTTCTTACGAACCATATGAACAACTTTAATGTTCATAAAAAGTTCATTTGAAGCTTGTAATGTCATCATTGATTTCAAAACATTATAGGTTAGTTTGATTGAAACCCTAATTCTGGGTCAACTTCCCAAGGACCTAACTCACTCATTTTTTATTATTTTAAGGTGAGACGAATTTCATTGGAAATATTGAGATGTATAATTCAAATGTTATGTTGGACAAAATTTCATAATCCTAAAATAAACACATGTGATAATACAAAACATTATAGGTCACTTTGGACCAAAGCCATTGAATCTTGAAAAAGTCCAACTTTAAGTGCCCATAACTTTCTCATAAAAACTCCAAATGATTCCAAATTTAAGTCCAAATTTATTTTATTGAAAATATATACAACTTTGATGTTGGAGGTGTTTCCAATTGAGGCTTTCATCATTGAAACAGAAGGGCTTGAAGTTGGTCACTTTTGGAAAAAATTTCAAAGACATGTTTTGTACATCAAACTTAATGGCCAGTTTTCATAAATTTCCAAACTCTAAATGGATTTTCATTAAACATATATTTTGTTCCTTATGTCAAGACCTTTCTAACCATTACTCACATGCCTATGTTTGGGTTTGTTATGTATGACTTTCGAAGAAGGGAACATTTAGGCCCAAATATGGAATTCACATGAAACCTTCATGCACAAGAAATTGCCATTCAATATGCACGTCCGAACCTTCTCCAAATCACTTCATCTTGCAATTCGAATTGGTTTTGGGCCTCACATGCGCCTGTACAGGCCCATGCATGGAGGACCCAATGATCATGCACACGAGTTCCATTCCCTTGCCTTGCACTTTCATCTATAAATAGGATGCTTGCTTCATTGAATTCTCAACCTGAAAGCGCCTAAAACTCTGCTGGAATTGAATCCCAACCTCACACCAAAGGAATTTTTCATTTTTCATTTCACATTTCAACTTTGATTTTCAACAACATCAGTTGATCTTCAATACTAATTCCTAAGCCTTGCACTCATACCATTCCTCAAGATCAAGCTGCAAGCAAGAGATTGGTTGGATCGTGCTCATCAAAGCTTCACTTCAAAGGTTTACATATCAACTGTTTTGCTTCGAATCTCATCATATATTGTGCTTTGCTTGAGTTTGCTTGGTTTTCTGAAGTCCTCATGTGAGAGGTAAGCCAATGGTGGCTTTAATTTCATGAATTGTTGCTATGCAGATTGAACACCTGGATTTTCCATCTCAGATTTCTCCTTCTATAGGAATCTTGAGTGAAATCCAAGGTTACAGGGGTGATGTACATTACCCCAGCTTTAATTTGGTATAAGGCACGTTTGGTTTGGTTGAGGTTGCAAAACCTGCAACTGGTGGCCGGATTTAGTTAGCTCACCAGAGAAGACGGTGGTTTCCACCACCGTCCCCACGTGACTGGCCTTGTGTCCATTGGATCTTACATATAGGATCTAATCATGGCCATGCGTTTTAATTACTTTTTTAAATCCAACGTGTGATGCTGTTGACTAATGCTCACCATGCGCGCGCGCCTCATGTCCCTTGGATTGGCCACGTCAATTAATGAATGTGGATCCAACGTTTCCTGATTTTTCAAAATTTTCTTAATTTCTGTTTTATTTTCTTTAATTCCATTTATTTTTAAAAATTCATAACTCTTTTATTTGAAATCACAAAAATATGGAACCAATTGCAAAAATTTTCTCTTAAATTCTAGTTCCATAATCTGATTTTTAATTATTTTTGTGATTCCATTTATTATTTTTGTGAATTATTTTTTTTAATTGTTTTTAATTCATTTTAAATACTTTTAGATATTCAAAAATGCCAAAAATATATACTTAATACATGTGGATGATGATAAGTCTATGAAAAATATTCTCATCAATTTCTTAATTGATTTGAGATTTTAGTCCATTTGTGTTATTTTTCTTCATTTTTAATTGTTTAAAAATAGTTTCTGTTTTCAAAAAATATTGAGAAAATTTGTCAAACCTAGTTTGACCATGTTAGACTTATGATGATCCAATTGGACTTATCCAAGTTGATTTGAATTGGATTTGAAGTTTGACATTATAATCTTCATTTCACTTCTGTTTACCATTGATTGATGTTGATCCCATTCACATTTGATCATTGTATTTTGGTTATGTCTTTTGAATTTTCATTTTGTACATTTCATCTTCATCTCTCATCTTCTTCTTTTTCTTTTGACCAATGAGTTAATGATTTATGGTTAGTCTTGACATATGAGAGGCTTAATCTTCTTTGATCCAAATCAAATTCAACTTGATCAAAGATCAAGTGAATTGCTTTGTGTCCAAGATAGGTTGCTTCTTGGTCAAGCAAAGAACCTAAAATCCATACAAGGTCATTCTTCTTTTCTTTTGGCATGACAAGTTGTAGGAGCTCGACTTATTAGTCATGGTCTCTAACTTGTGTTTATTTTTCTATAGTTTTATTGACCGGCCTCAGATAGGTGTGACTACTACATTAGTCCACTTACAATTGCTTAACATAGCGCTAAATTGCCTTATGACACATTAACACTAACTATTAACTACTAACTACTAACTTTTAATTCAAGCATTTAATTCTTGCAATTTACTTTAATGCAATTTAATTTCTTGTTCATTTATTCATATTGTCTTTTCCTTTTGCTCATTTGAGCTTATGTTTATGTTTATGACATTTGCCTTTTGCTCACTTGAGCACATTATTGTGTAAATATCATATTGCCTTGTGCTTGTTTTGTCTTTGTTTGTGTGAACCCAATGCAAAAAGGAGAAAGGACTTAGAATTAGGACCTCACCTATGCTTAATGGAGTTCAAGAGAAACTAGGCCTCATGCCTTTAGAATGCTTACATATTGATGTTGACTTAAAAGAACCCCTAATCTAAACTCTCTCTTTGTCCATTTCCCTTTATTGTGTTGTGAACTTTTTGATTGTTTGTTCTTGTGTGATAGGGATTCCAAACTTGAGATAGTTATAGGACCATTGTCATGAGAATCCAAGTTAAGAGACAAGCCAAATGGAGATCCTAGGAGCTTGAATATAATATTTGTTTGATTGCTTGAGTGATTGCTAAGTCCAAAGGAAAGGAGCATCTTGAATCATCTTTATGATCTCAAGAAAGGAACTCCAAGGGTTTTATTCTCTTCTCTCATCTTTGCATGTTTAGGACTAGCCCTTCTCTTCTTCTCTCAACTCTAACCCAAGTCAAACTCATTTTTGTGCAAACATTGACATTGCCTTAAAATTAGAAACCTAGGTCATATGCGTTTGACTTTTCAAACTCTTTTCATTTAATACTTATTTTGAATTGAATCTTAAGTCAGCTTTGACTTCATTTTTGTGAATACTTTTAACATGTAAATACAACTCACTTCAAAATTTTTTTGTGGTTCCAATGGCCACCTTTGTTAAAATCTTTCATAAACATTAGCCATAGGTTTGAGTTATCATAGTGGTTGATGTAAACCTCACCTTATCCTTAGTGATTGGACTATAAGTCTTCCATACTTGTTATAGGGTGGATCCCTCACTAGTATGTTGAAGCTCTCCTCACATGGTGGATTGTTGGTTTAGGTTGAGTTTTCTCCCTTTTATAACAAAAGACCTTAAGGCTTTTGATCAAATCAATTCACCAATCTTTAATATTTTTACCCCGAACTACGAGGTTTTGATCCTACCGTTGTGATGGTACGTAGGCAATGGGTTTATCCATTCAAACAACAAAAATTGTAAATAATTTGTATATTCTTTTCTCATCTCCCCAATCATGTTTCCACAAATATTTTCACAAATACCAACCTACCATATAACTTTGCAAAAAGGGCTCCCTTAGAGTACTAAGGGTGTTTTGGGTGTTTAAAACCTTCTCATTGCATAACCAACCCCCTTACCCAGATCTCTGACATTTTTATTAGTTTTTTATTTGATAAAACTTCTCGGTTTTTATTCTCTTTCTAACCCTTCCTTTGGATAAATAGAAGTGTAGTGGCGACTCGAATTGTATGCTTACTTTTGATTTAGTCAATAAATCTAAAGGTAACGAATACCCCGATACAGCCGCAAGGTGAAATCTTTGGTCGTGCTCGACAAGGTCGCGAACCCATCAATCTAAATTTTACAAGTAATTCAAGACATGCATAAATACTCCATAAAAATTCCTACTAGTTTATCAAAACAAAAATATATAAATTAGCTCCTGAAAAACTTTGGATTAAGTCATACATTCATAAAACTCGGTAAGCACTAAGAACTTCCGTAAAAACCATCTCAGAAAAATAGTTGGGACAATCATTAAACATTGAGAAAAATATGAAGTGTCATGGTGCATGCCATAACATGACCTAGATACAAAATGAAAAATGAAAAAACAATATTCCTAAAAACATTACAAAATGTATGACAGAAAACTACTCTTCATCTTTATCCTTTCCCTCAACTTCAGGGTTACTGATAACAACACGATCTTCCTGGATTGGATCGTCAGTAGGAGAGGGATCAACTTCTTCCATATCCACAAGATGTCCATTAATCATAACTTTGAAGAAGTCCATCTCAGACAAGTCAAGATCGGGATAGAACATAAGGCTTGAGCCTTTTCCCTATAAAAGGCAGCATCGCCTGCGTCAAGAACGTCGATTTGGGATTTTTGCAAAGATCTTTGCAATTGGACATTTTAATCATGAAGCTATTTCATTTCCTCGGACTATTTCTTAATAGTGGATTTTAACTACTTATTCATATCCTCCAATTTCTCCCTCCTGGTCTTTTCCTCTAATAATTGCTTCTCCAGGTCGGATAGTCTAACCGCTTACACTTTCTCTTGCTCCTTCAGGTGATTGATCTATTGGTTTAGTTTTATCTCATTTTTTTTGCAGCCATCCCCGACTTCAAATAACTTTCGGGTTAAAACAAAACATCTCATCAGATAAGAGTTGATGTTTTGGGTTAGTTTATGTCGCCTTATGGTCTTTACCTTGTCCACGTCTTCTGTGGCATTCAGATGATCATAAAGGAATTACATTCCGTAAAAACTGTTACTCCAAAATTTGAATTCATTGGATGATCTGGTTTGATCACTCCCACCGGTCTCACACATCAAAGATGAAATTTCCCAATCGGCCATGCAGACTTCATCACTCATCAAAGTTTTAATCTTCTTTAGAGAACTCGTATGAAAACTCTTCGATGGAAAAAGGTTCTAAGGTTGAGGCTTCGAGTCATTCAGGATTTCTTTGTTTGGGGTTTCCTTTCTTTTCTTCAGTAACCGAGTTTCTAAATTGGACCAGTCTAATTTAGCAGCATTTTGGCCGGTTACTCTCCTCGCTGCCCTGACTTCCAAAATCAGTTTTTCTCTTCCATTACAGATATGTCAGTTATTTTTCTTGAAGATAAAATAAGAAAAGACGTTAGTGGAATGCAGGATGTTACCCTGAGTGGCACGCAAAGAAAATAAATGATCATTACCCAAGAAAGAAAGAATTTGGTCTTTTGGTAGAGATAATAGATCCCCAGCCTCCATCATACGGAAGGAATATAATAGGGCAAATGATCTAACCACCTAGTCGTTTAATTTGTCAAAGTAAAAAATGGATACCGAAAGAGGATTCTCGGTGCAATAGATGGGAAAATGATAAGACCCGTCTAGCGCATATATTACTTGAGGGCATCTCGGTCCACACCTAATTCAAAGAAATAATCTTTAAAACCTTTATGGTTGGTGGTATAAGTTTGGAGAAAAATATTACTAGGAAGGTCACTAATGGTCACTCATCCACCCTTTTCAACACCCTTGATTTCAAAAAAGGAGACAAATAATCCTACCGTGGGCTCTATATCTATGGCCTCGCAAACTATTTTGAAAGCCTTGATAAACCCCTAACTATTAAGACAAAGTTGAGAAGGGGCAACATTTAGGGTTTGTAGTAGATCAGATTCAAAATCGATAAAGGGAAGGTGGATATTAAAAATTTCCAATGTTACAACATAGAAATGGAAATACTCATCTTTAACTCCCCTAGGATGAGCTATGAAAACACATTCCCCTAGAATACAGGGCTCCAAAATAACATCGTCTATGTTCCCAATAGCAGATACATTCTTCAAAGACTGAAGTTTAGCTATCTCCATATTGTTTATGGAGATTTGATCATGACTCATTACTTCTTAATCAAATGACTCTATAATCTCCATCAGCATCTCCACTGATGAACCTGATGAAGAGGAGTCAAAATCAAAATCGCTAAAAGAGGCAGAAAAATTGTCATAAGCCTCTTTTACAATACGATCTAAGTTAGTTTGGTTTAGAGTATCTCTACATTCTCTCGCATAAAAATCCCAAAGATCTTTTATTTCACAGGTGCTTAAGGTTCGTAATGCTTTTATATTCTCGTCACATGAATTAACAATAGTCATTGAATAAAAGAGTGCAGAAGCAAAAAGAAAATATACCTGATATTGACGAACGAACGAGAACTCTGAAGTTTGCTTAGAAAAGAAGAAAGATTTCTTCCGGTGAATGACGAGCCAAACGACAAAGAGATAACTTTATTTAGAAGAAAATCTTCTCAAAAGGACTTAAAAAGTGTGAAACACTTCAGATCATTGAGAGGGACCAAAATCCTATAAAAATCATCATTACTAAGGAGGGAGAGAATCTAAGGAAGATATGTTGTCATGATTAAAAAACACGTCACGCCGTAAGTGGATCGGGGAAAATTTAAAAGCTAAAATTTAGGGCTTCTTTTGTCCGAACATTTCAACCTTTTAGATCTCATGCCCGGGGGGCTTATGTACATCCCGAAAAATTAGTTGACCAACCGAGGTAAGAGATCGACGAAGCGTATTCGAGTGCATGATTTCTTTGAGGCCGAGTTGGCAAGAAAACCGAGTATGGCGAGATTACCATATCGTATTGTCGGGTTTCCATCCAGTAATAGGAAATCGGTTAGTATATCGGAATAAACAAGACGAAGCCGACTTCCTATAAGTTAGGAATAATCTGGTTGGTGCAAGTTAGATCCGATGAAACAACTAAAATGCCATGTGAAGGGTCATAAGAAACAGTTACAGGATGATACAATATGGCATGAGAGTTATACTTAGTGAAGAGGTGGACGTTACATGGAAATTATAAGGACGACGAACGTTATTGACAGAAATATTTATGAAGAATATGGAAAATCAAGCAAGGAGATGGGGACCTATAAATAAGAGGATCATTGGAGGATAAAGGGGAGGCAAAACAAGACAAATACACAAAACAAGAACTTCAACCATTCATTTTAGGCTCTCCTTGACTGAAAACAAGGATGTCAATCTTTTAGTGTTTTTTAACAAGAACAGATACCACCATTTTTGGTGATATAATCGACGTAGTTATCTGACTTATAACCGTGAGCATTTCTCCAACAGAAGTTGAAGATCCTACATGACCAGACGTCAACGTAACTAGTTGTTCTTCTGAGTCTGGACCATTGTTCTGGGGAAGGTGAAGGTTTCTAGACGATGGATGTACCATTTCAGAGAGAGTCTTACCACTCCTCAGACACATACACACTCGACAGCCGAAGTCATTTCATGAACAAAGAACAAACAAAATCAGACAAAAAGAACACAATTTTTCAGCAAAAAAATGTTTATTTTTATACAAAAGGGTGTCATTGAGCGTGTCAATTTGTTTACTAGTGGTTTTAGTAAACAATCACGAATTTAGCTCACTTAAAAGATTAACTCGAAAAACCTTAAAGACAATTTGTGTAAAGAAAATATACAATAAAAAGTGTGTTATTTAGATTTAAAAATCTTGGTTAATAAATCAACTGAATGCAAGCAATAAACTTTGGATAAAGATAAAAGGCAATAATCAAAGTAAACGAAGTAAATGACATTAATGATAAATGTTTGAAATATAAAAGCTTTGCATCAAATTTAAAGTGTGGACGTAGACTCGCATCTCTCATAAACTAACTCGGTACTCTAGTTCTATATAGAATGAATGAGAATTGTGTGACCTCGACTACGATGCATAAGCCTGCATTACATACTAATCCTAAAATAACCGTCGACATCAGTTGTTGGCTAGATGTTCGACATGTGTCTTACTACATGGGGTTGTTTTTCTCTAACTTGCTTCCACGGATCTTCAAAGAGAAACTATTGAAAACCAAACGAAACATGGTGGTAACTGTGTTGATAACCGCTTCTGAACACTTTAGCCGCTCTTGTCGAAGGTTGAGATATCTCCACATCACGCTCCTTGGACTTGAAGATATTCTAAGTGCTTAACACTTAAAAGTGTCGACTTTGACGTCGTGTTGAAGGGTTGCTATGTGATCTTACAAGATTCTAAAAATATTTGAAAGAAAGAGTGATCTTAAATTTGTAGATATGTTCCTGAGACTCCTTCAAACCGTTCTTGATCTCGACTATACTTACCAGTCAATCAAACCAACCGGTCAATAAAATTAGTATATCAAAGTTTTTTATTTAAAGTTTAGACACTTAGCAATGTCAATATAATTATAATCTTAGGCTAATATCAACCCTTAAATATATTTGCTTAGCGGTATTAAGAGTTTACTCGGCTAACTGTTTAAATTCAAACTGAATTATTGTGAACACTTTAAGATCTGCTAAATTTTCTATGCTTTTTACCATAACCCATAATAACAAATGGGTTGAAATACTTGGAGGCAGTTAGGTACTAAAGTTTCGAAGATACAATGTATCTTATAGGTCAATGGCAATGGTATTGATGAGACATTAGCTACACGTTATTATGCACATCACTTATAAAATTAGATTTATGAGAATCATTGTATAAATAAGTAAGATAATGGAAGAAGAAGAAGAAATGGGAACTAGTTTGAAAAACATATCCTCTCTCACCTTTCAAGCAATGAAAAAATAGTATTCATTCCTTATTTCTAGAAGTTCCAAAATAAGGTTTATTTCATTATTATTATTAGTGAATAAAGAGAGAGCAATAAACTTAATAATAAAGGGAAAAAACTGCTTTATTGAAAAACAGATTCTGACAAATAACTACCTTTCGCATAAACAAATAGGTGGATGACATGCGTTGAAGTAGAATTGGAAGGTTAATTTCATTCGATGCCATTAGGTTAGCTTTATTTGTTTCTTAAATTTAGGTTATTTAGGTAAATGTTACTGAAAACTACCTAATTTGCCAAGCATTTGTCTTGAAAAAAAAAATTCACCTATATGATGTGACATTGCTAGATAATCAAATATGCATGTGGTTATGAGATGTTCAATTTGAAGCTAATATGATCTTATGAAATACTTGTTGCAAGTTAAATTATGGTAAAGTAAGATTCTCGTAGTTGAACCGTCGTTAATATCAATAAAACCTCATATAACTTAAAGACATTTATGTTAAACATCTTTTAGTTTTTTAAAAGATTTTTTTTAAATTTTAAGCGCGGATGATAAAAGAAATATATTTTAAAACTGCAGAAATTATAAATCAGTTTGGAGGTAAAATTAGTAGAGTTGGTGTGATAGTGAGTTACTACTAAAAAAAATATATACAACACCGTCTAGGTTATCACGAGTCTTTGAAGGACCATGGTGATATCTCTAAACTCAGACGTCAGTATATTTTTATTTTTTAATTAAAAATTATTAAAACATTATCACGATTGATTAGATCAACCATGGTGATATTTGTAACCTTTCACGAGTTCGAATATCAACGGCAACAAATTTGTGATTTCTTCAATATTTTAATTGTGTCTTTCGTTTTGTTTATTTTAAAATAAAAAATAAAAGTGATATCACTACGGTTGTTTAACCCAATCGTGGTGATAAATTTTTTAATATTTTAGTTGCACCTTTTGTTTTGATTAATTCTTTTTAAAAAAATTCAATGAGAAATCACTACGGTTGTTTAACCCAACCGTTGTGATATATCTTTTATTCTATTTTAAAAAAATTTAATGCTTAAAAACTAGCATTTTTTATAAAATTTCATTAAATAAACCATATATCATTGTTCTTGCTAAAAAACACTAAAAGGCTGACTTTCTTGTTTTCAGTCAAGGAGAGCCTAAAATGAATGGTTGGAGTGACATTTATGTGTATTTGTCTCGTTTTTGCTTGTCCTTTACCCTCCAAACATCTTCCTATTTATAGGTATACATCTCCTTCTCTCCCTCCTTGCTTGACTCCCTATATTATTCATAAATAATCCTGTCAATAATGTTCGTCGTCCTCATAATTGTCATGTAACGTCAGTCTCTTTAATAATTATAACTCTCATACCATAACGTATCATCTTTTAACTGTTTTTTATGATCCTTCAGATAGCATCCTAGCCTTGTCGTCAGATCTGACTTGTTATAACCGAATCATTCTCGACTTTATAGGAGATTGCCCTGTCTTGCTTATTTCGATATCCTAACCGCATTCTGATTAGTGGATGATGAATCGACTATCTGGTCTGCTAATCTTACCATATTCGGTTGTCAGGCCAACTCGGTCTCAAATAATCCATATACTCAAATAGGCTTTGTCGATCTCATACCTCGGATGATCAACTAATTTTTCGGGATGCACATAAGCCCCCCCGAGCACGAGGTCGGAAAGATCGAAGTGTTCGGACAAGAAAAACCCAGATAATCCTAATCCATTTAGAGTCAAGGCCTTCCTCGACCTCTCTATGATGTGATACTCGATTTTCACCTGCCACTTTTTAATGATGATAAGTTTTTTTCTCTCCTCATCATGACGACTTTATGGGAACTCCCTCTTCATCATTTGCCTTTTGCTACAAATTCTTGACCGTTACAACTATATTTCTTTAAAAGGTCCAGCTTTTATTCAAATATTTTTTCCAAATATCTTTCACCCTGAGTATCTATTCACTGGTCTTCCAACCATCAAACTTCAGGTATCATTACTTATCTGTTTTTTTCTTTGTTGTTATTATGTCTTCATATTCAACCGTTCTTACTGCTAATGATAGGAATAAAAGTTGGAATGCATGTATGCGAGAATGCGAGGGTTATTTAAATATAGCAGGTTTTAACCAAATTTTTAGACAAGTTTACGGTAAAATCCCTTCACCCACTAGTAATGTTGATTTGGAGTCTTCCTCCTCAGGTTTTGAGTTAAGACCATAATATTGTTGACGAAAGCTATATTTTGAAGCTTCGTTCCACTACTTTAATCTCTTCTACTGGAAATGAAGATGGCGTAATTTTGGAGTCGTGTGCAAATGGAAAAAGGGTGTGCATTATTCGTCCCAAAGAAATGTCGAATGAATATTTTTATTTTTATTCAGGAGTCATTGAAGACTTCAAGATTTGCTTTCAATTTACCGACTTCGAATCTGACCTTCTCAAAACCTTAAAAATAGCTCCTTCACAATTACGTCTCAATGGATGGGGATTTATTTAGGCTTTTGAGATTGTTTGTGACATGATATACATAATGTCGACACTAGGTTTATTCTTTTCATTTATTGAGTTAAAAGGTGTAGAGAAGAGCTTTCTGCAAGCTTATACCACTAACTATAAGGGATTTAAAGACAAATTCTTTCGAGTTAAAAGTGGGACAAGATATCCCTAGTTTATGTATGATTTAGAGTTTTTTGATCTACTGGTTCGACAATCCTTTACCTGTTTTTGGCTTTGACTATGACAAATTAAATGATTTGGAAATTCAATCGATGGTTGTCTTGGACGCTTTCTGGGTAGTGAAAGTCAAAGATCTTTTACAAATGATCGATGACCTTGAATAAACTTATAAATTTTTGGGTAATCCTCTATATGTTTACTTATTACTCTAGTATGATGTCATTAATCGTCCTTTTTACTGATCCTAAATTTTTTATTTCAGCCAACATGACAAATCTCAAACTCTTCGAATAGAAGAAGCCGATGGCCAAGGCTAGAGCAAGGCGTGGAGATCAATCCTCTTCCAAGAGTGACCTTATGGGCATTAAGACCCGAGCCCTAAAATGAAATAAGTTGGACATTAGTAAAGTGGCTTCTATCTCATCGGACCCCCAACCAACATCTATCCCTACTTCCGAGGAGCCAAAACATACTTCTCCAAAGAAAATGAAAACCTTGATGAGTGATGATGTCAATCAAGCCGACTTGGAAATTACCACTCTTATGCAAGATTCAGGTAGTAGTCACTAATCTAAACCCTCTTCCGAGTTTAAGTTTTATTCCAATAGTCTTGATGGGTTGAGGTTCCTCTATGATCACCTAAATGCAATCGAGGGAGGTGAAGAGGTAAAGTCTATTGGTACCCAACAATTGGCCCAAAATATTGAGGCATACATGATGAGGTGTGTCATTATGACTAAGGGTTTATATGAAGTGGGTAACGCACATGAGCAGAATGAGATTTGCCTTAACAAAGAGCTGAACTGGTTAAGGGATGACTTAAAAATCCGAACTACTCAAGTAGATGAGTTGACCAAACAACTCTTTAAGATGAAAAAAAATAAAAGGAGCCGTAAGAGTATCAATTATTGGAAATAACAAACAAAAATGAAATTATGGCCACCAGGTGCTCGGATCTAGAGGCAGCTAATGTTGACCTAACTCAAGAAGCAGAGCAATCTCAAAATCTCAACAAAACTTTGAAGAAATTGTTACAAGACGTCCAGGTGGATGTGCTTTCCTCTGGTGACAAAGCTTCTGAGAGGGAAAAAGCCCAAGATTTATGCATCGCACCAGACTTGGATGTGTCGAAGATGGATTTCTTTAAAATTGTGGTGGACGGGAAGCTAGTTGACATGGATGAGGCTGCACCTGATGCAGAAGGCTCGAGGGGCGTGATAGATGATAATTCTACATCAAAATCTCAGGAGCATGAACATGAAATTTTAATTTAGTTTAAGCTTTTTGTTGGCCATCAATGGTGATGTGCACCTTGTACCTTTTGATTTATATTTTGCTTTCCTACTGAATAATTTAAGCCTTTTAAAGGCTATGTGATGATGTTACTCCCTTTCTCTTTTGTGCGTTCCCTCTGACTTCATATATTTTCTTTGTCCTATTATTTGGGCTACAGATTTATAGACGGCCTCGTAGGTCGGCGTAATTATCTTATCTTGACCATAGAGCTTGGGAGGTTAAGATAAGTCAGATGTTTTGCTGGCAATAAATCGATCATATCATTTGGATTCATAGGTGTACTAATTTTACACGATGTTTAGAGCCTTATGGGTTTGACGTTTAAATGACGATTAGAGGCTCTCATTAAACATTACCCAAACGCAACCAATATGCCAGAAGCCTCAAGTTGCATGGATTTTGGTTAGGCAAGAGGTTTTCTTAAATGTTACTTGACCAAAGCCGATTATGCCAGAGAATTCAAGTTCTCTTGCACTTCAGTTAGACCAGAGGTGTTATTAAATGTTACGCAGTCGAAGCCGATTATGCCAGAGACTTCAAGTTCGCTTGGACTTTAGTTAGGCCGAAGGTTTTATTAAATGTTACTCGGCCGAAGACGATTATGCCAGAGGATTCAAGTTCTCTTGGACTTCAATTTAGGCCAGAGGTTTTATTAAATGATACTCGGTCGAAGCCGATTATGCCAAAGGCTTCATGTTCTCTTGAACTTAAGTTAGACCAAAGGTTTTATTAAACGTTACCCGACCGAAGCCAATTATGCCAGAGGCTTCAATTTTGCTTGGAATTTTTCCCGGATCATGTCTTAGGAATTTCTTTATAAAGACCATTGTTTTAACTATGGGTGCCTCATTAAGAATCGTTTCCCTTGCAAGAGAAAGAGTGCATCCCCATAATTTTTATTTAATATATTTATTACATTGTCTAATTGAGATAAAACTTAAGACTAGTTACATTCCAAGTCCTGGGTATTTCAACACCTTATAAACTCTCTAATTTATAAGCCCCTTTATTTAACCTCTAACGAGCATGGTAGAATATTTCCCAATTCAAAGAAAATTTTCCTCTATTCGGGGGATAAGTCACTTTCTTTATCACTAGGTCACCCTCGTGAAATCCCTTCTGCCTCACTTTGATATTGAACCTCTGAGCAATTCTTTGAAAATGTTCAAATACTCCGAGTTGACACTTTCATTAAAAGTTATACGTCTCCATGTCGGTGTATTGATCTCAACTAGTATCATTGCATCAGCACCGTAAACCATCATGAAAGGAGTCTCCCGAGTAGTTGAATTCCCCCACCAAATCCGTACATGGCTATATATGGGAAGATGCTAACTAACCAGAGAAGTCAAGGACGATGTACTCTGGTAAGACCACAAAATTTCATTCAGATACTCAACCTAAAATACATTGGCTTCGTCTAACTTCTTCTTCATCCCCAACCAAATGATCTTGTTTGCTGCTTTTGCTTAACTGTTGGCTTGAGGATGCTCTATCGAAATGAACTGATTTTGTATTCACATGTCTTTGCAAAATTCAACAACTGAGGTGCTAGAGAATTGAGCACCATTATCAGATACAATAACTCCATGAAGACCAAAGCGGCATATGATGTTTCGCCAGTAGAATCGGCGTACCCTTTCCGCTGTGATTCGTGTCATGGTTTCTGCCTCCACCCATTTAGTGAAGTAATCGATAACCACTATTAAGAATTTTAGATGTCCAGATGCCACGGAAAATTAACTTAAGATATTTGCCCCTCCCCCCCCCCCCCCTTGATAAAATGGCCATGGTGAAAACATTGAATGCAACGCTTCTGCAGGAGAATGAATAAAAGTAGAAAATATATGACACTTCTCACACTAACTTACAAATTGTGCACAATTCTGCAACATGCTTGGCCATTAATATCCTTCTCTCAATATCTTTCCTGATAATGCCCTTCCTCCGATGTGACTGCCACAAACTTCTTCATGTACCTCCTTCATGATAAAAATTGGTTCTTTCTCTAAGATGCACATCAACATAAGAGGTGATATACATATCTTATACAGGTGATCAGCCATGATGATGTACCTCGCGGATATCCTCCTATTATGCTTAACTTCTCTTTCTTCTTCGGGTAGTTCATTTTGAATTAGATACCAATTGAAGGATCCATCCAGCCCCTAGCCTCATTTAGCGTCATGACCTCGTCTACCTCGATATTTGGTGTTTCCAAGGTTTCTTGAATTACTATTTTGTTTAACCTGGTGCCTTTGGTACTTCCTAGTCGTGCCAAGAGGTCGGCTCTGGTATTCTCTCCCTAAGGGATGTGATTTATCTTGTACTCTTCAAATGTTTCGGAGTTCTGGATATCTTTTTATAGATATTTGATCAACAAAGGATCCTTTTTTTGAAATTCTCCCTTGACTTGACTGGCGATCAATAGAGACTCCGTTTGGACGAGTAAATGTGTCACTCCGACCTCTTTTGCCAACTTCATTCCTGCAATTAAAGCTTCATATTCTTCCTGGTTGTTGCTAGCCTAAAAATGAAAACACAAAGATTATTCAATCATTAGTTCTCCGGTCCTTTGAGAACTATCTCAGATTCGCTTCCTTTGAGATTAGAGGACCCATTAACAGATATAGTCCATTTTCACGACGATTCTTCTGAAACCGGGGCACTTAACTCGTTCAAGAAATCAACAAGGATTTGAGACTTGATGCTACTTCGAGGCAAAAATTTATATCATATTCTGACAGCTCTATCGCCCTTGTAACCATTCTTCCCTCCAAATCCGGATTTTTCAAGACTTGTTTAATATGGTAATTGGTCATGACGACAATGGGATGTCCTTGAAAATAGTAGGTCAACTTCCGGGCTCTGATCACCACTGCTAACATGATACGTTCAATCCTCAGATAACGTAACTATGCCCCTTTCATTACCTTACCAAAAAATATATACGGGTTTTTCTCCTTTCTCAGTTTTCTGAACTAATATCGAACTCATAGCTTTGTCTGATACTGTTAAGTATATGATAAGTGGTTGATTCTCCCTGGGTCGTACCAATATAGGGGGCGCAGATAAGAAACACTTTACCTCTTTAAAATCCTCTACGCATTCCTCCATCCACTGGAATTTTGTTGATTTGCTCACCGCAGCAAAGAAATGGGTCGACTTATCCCCTACACAAGATAAAAATGAGATAAGGGCCAAATGCCATGTTAAATGTTGTACCTCTTTCATTATCGATGGAATTTCGTATGTTAGTAATTGCTTTCCCTTTATCCGGGTTTAGCCTCATGTTAACATAAATCCCAGGAATTTCCATGCTTGTACTCCAAACGTACATTTGTTTGGGTTCAACCTCATATTGTAACTTCAGATTCATGAAAGTGTTTCTTCTAAGTATTCAACATGTTTCCTATATTATGGTGTTTTTACTACCATATCATCCACATACACCTCTAGGTTCCGACCTATCTTTGAGGCGAACCTCTTGTCCATCAGTCTCTGGTAGGCAGCCCCAACCCGACGGATATTACCTCATAATAATAATTGTTCATGTTGGTAGTAAATACTCTTTTATGGGAATTTAACGGATTCATTCAAGTCTGTTTATATCCCGAGTAGGCATCTAAAAAACTAAGAATAAAAAAACTGGAAGCCCCACCAATGAGTCGATCAATATGGGGAAGTGGGTAGGGATGTTTTAGACACACTTTACTCAAGTCGGTGTAGTCTACACACGTTCACCATTTTCCCGATTTCTTCTTCACCATAACTATGTTAGCTAACCAAGTCGGGTATCTGATTTAATTAATAAAGTCGACCTTCATATTCTATCTTTATACTATGATGATCTTGTCTTCTTCCCCAGGGGATAAATTAGAGCCGATCTGAGTTGTTTGTGATGATTGAGCACCAATCTGTATTGTCTTCACATCCTCAATGGGTGTAAGACTATCATCTATTGAATCCTCCATTGGGTTGATGTCAACTAAGTTCACTTTTACCTAATCGTCATTGATTGACTCATCAGTGTGACTTATCTTCTTGAGCTTCAAACTATCCTTATAACATTTCCTTGCAATCCCTTGATCACCTTTTATTATGCCTACTCGTCCATCTTGCGGAGGGTATTTCAGTGTGAGGTACAAAGTGGACAACACTTCCTCTAGAGCATTGAAGGAGGGTCTGCCCATAATAACATTGTAGGGAGAGGTAGCATTTGTTGTACCAAAAAATTTACCCTATTCTCTTCAATCCTAATTGGCTTATGTCTCATTATCATACATACTCATGCATATCATTGGTTCAATGGTTATGGGATCAAGGTATCTAGTTCTATTGGTTTATTTCAAGCAAGAAAGAAGAAGGACAGGTATTCAAGTCAATGGTGAGGAGATGTCCTCAATATCATGGTTCACTCAAGACATAAGGGTTTCATATTCCTCAAGAGTTTTAAACATGTTCATTGTATCCTCATATGATTGAGATTAGAAAGGGATTTGAAGATGATCATCATTCTCCTATCTGTTGGCTATCAACTAGGGTTTTGGTCAAAGTCAGTTTGTGACTGACTTTTTGAGAAAAACTTGTTTCCATGGTCTTATATATGTCTCAAGGCATTCATATGTGAAGTATTGATCATTATATTTAACCAAAAGAGGCTTCACTGATCAAAAGAGAGGATGAATTGATTGTGTAGAACAAAATTCAATTGTGCAACCAAAAGTCAACTCTTGACCTTTAAAGGTCAGACTTGTGTCTCATAAGTCAAATATGGCCAATGATTGAGATTTGTCCAAGTGGAATCACAAGAATCAAGGAAATCAAGAGATTTTTCCAAATTGCCTAATTTGGGAATTATGGGTTTATGCGAACTTGCTATTTTTGGCAAGTTTTGTGTGCATGATCAGCTGTTTTCATGGCCAACTTTCCCTATGATCAAGGATTCAAATCAATTTGGCCTTAACATGAAAGTTGTTTTCCTTTATTTAAGCTTTAAGGAGATACCAAGTTTAAAGCATTTGGAGGATCATGGTTCAAGTTATGAACATTTGAAGGTGGATGTTTTAAGTTCATCAAATGCTCAACACTTAGAATTTTTTTTCTAAGTGTGTCAAGTCAGAAATTTGCAAGAAAGTTCATGGAATTTTTAAGGTGTGTTAGAGACTTCATTTCAAAATATATTCAACATGAAAGATGTTCTTTGATCTTTCCTCTTTCCATTGATACCAAGTTTGTGAAGTTTGGGTAGACATGTATCAAGATATAGTCATGCCAAGATGATTGTATGACCATGCATTAACCTTGAGATGAAGGCATGCATCAACCGAGCTTTGCATAACTTGATTCAAATGGCCATACATGTTCCATTACCATCACACGCGCCATTCTTTTCTTTCCTTAAAAGGCCCAAACAAGAAGCATTTCATGCATGCTCTTATTTCCATGCATTTGGCCAAAAGGAGAAAATAGAAAGTGTGTAAACTTGCTGATTCCACTCTCTCTCACGTTCTAGCTTGCTCATGTTTTCTCCACTCGATTTCCCTTGTCCAAAATGCACCCAAACATCCCTTGAGTTAGCATGAAACTCACCAAGCTACCTCAATCTCATTTTCAGTCAATTTTCCATACTTTCCCCTTAACAGATTTTTAACCTTGGCCAACACTTCACCTCACTCTATACAGTCAATATAACATTGTCTTGCCCTCATTTCACACACACGCCCTTGAAGAGAGAGAAACCAGATCTGATCATTCCAAGCTTTCAAGCAATTTTCTCATTTTGAAGATCTCTTCTCCTTATTTCTCTTGATTCATTCTTATTGTTTGAAGATCATAGAACATTTTTGGTGGAATTTCTGAAGCTGTAAGCAAGCACAAGAGGCGGTGGACCTTCTCCACTAGGTAAGTTTCTCTTCTCTTCATCTCCTTCATTTTAGATCTAAAAATGTAATGAGTATGTCATACACATTGCATATGATAGGCTTAAGATGATAGTGTTGCTTGCTTTCTTGCTTGCTTGAAGACTTGATGATTGAAGTTGCTGAAATTTTGAAAACAATTATGATTGCTTGACTTTCATGATGATTTTATCCATGTTTAGTCCATCATTTTGCGATTTTCTTGTCATGCTTCGGTTCTACTCTTTGAGATCTACATTTATTATTTTTATTTTACTTGATTTCATGAATTGTAGAGGAAGTTATGAAAGCTTGAAGTTGCTGTGTTGAATGCATGGAGCTAGGGTTTTAGGTCATGTAGTGAGTTGGTGTGAGGTTGAAGACGAGGGCATGTCCTTTTCTGATAGGTTAGGTTCGATTTTTTCTTTTTGTGACTTAAGTGGGGCGTGACCGTTTGATGTCATGTTCACATGATATTTGCTATTTATTTAAATGTCACGTTATTTAAATATGATTTTAATTGGAATTGGATCATGGACGCACTTGTTTTTCCCACCCCCGGCTTTTGGGCCCATTTGCGTGTTTAACTATTCTCCAGTTCATGTTCATTTTGTTGATGCACCCCTTTTGCCACTTAAGTCCATTTTATTTCTTTTGGTTTTATTTTATTTTTTGATTTTATTTTAATACTTCCAATACTCCAAAAATTCTCCAAAAATTCATGAATATATTTTAGGAAGTCATTTAATTTCTTATGATTCTTATTTTATTTTTCTTAGTTTTTTGATATTTTATTTCAATTTTACCATGAAATGTGTTTTGCTTGGTCTAGTTTGTGAATTAGGGTTTAATTTTTTATGTTTCCCTTTATGTTTTAATCCCAATGTTTGCACACACTTAACACATGTATATATGACCTTTGAGTGTTAACTTGATGACTTTATCATTCATTTTGGTTCATGTTTGAATTTATTGTTGATGTTTAACTTGTATGATCAATAGTGGATTATGGTGCTTGATGTTTGATGCCATTTTGAACTTGTTCTTGAGCCATTTTGTTTAGGTATTTTTAGAGAGATATAAGATTAGGGTTTGAGTGTGTACTTGAGGTTCTTTGATATTAAATTGATCCATGTCTATTGTGTTTTAATGAGCCTCGATTGCATGCTTACTTGTTATGGTACTTGTGGACAATTATTGATTATTTGAGTTGCTTCTTGACCATTCTCTTAGGAACATTTCAGGACACTTGTAAGTGGACGACTTCATGATGCTTTGATAGTTTTCACCCATTTTGGAGCCTCCTAAATATTTCTCTTATGTGGTACAATGTATGCCTAATTGATTAACTTTTGCTTACATTGATTGTTTGTTTAGAGGATGCACTTGTGCGACCATTTAAGGTTTGTTTTTCCCTCTTGTTCTTGATTGGGATATCATGAGATAGAGCCCATTTACTCTATTTTATAATTTACTCCATGTCCTTTTGATTGTGTTTACAATTGAGTGCCATTCCTAATGTTTGTTTGCCTAACTTTTGATCTTTCCTTTAGCATGTCTTGTGTTATTGCTTCTTAATGATTGGTTGATTTATATGATTATTGTAACATGCTATTTGCTTCTGACTTATGGGTTTTTGATACCTCATTTCCATATCCCTTCTCTTCTGTCTTTGCTTGTTAGCACTTAGACTAAAGGACTAGTTTCCAATTAGAGTTGTTTGTGACCATACATTTGTGCAAACTTGTGATACCGTTTTCCTAAGCATGATTGATTGAAGATGATGAGTTTATTGTGCCTTAGTTGCTGACTTGTATGTATTCTCAGCTTTTTCACTTCAATTCACCTTCATATGTCATGCTAAGTTAAGCACTCAACACTTATAGCCTTGTATGCTAGCTTGCTTAAGTGCTTACTTTCTTTTGGGTCTTCTAATACCAAAACCTCTTGTGCATGACCTTAGGGTCTTGTTTTACATGTCTAAATGTTTACTTTGATTATAATTTTCTGCCCCATGAAAGTTTAATGACATGCTCCTTGGTTGAGTTTTGCTTACAATTTGTTTAAACATTGTATCCAATTACCATGACTAGTTAAGTTTTGATGTACATCAAGAAATGTTTGTGATAAGTTGAGATATCTTAAAGCATGTTTAGGATTAGGTGTTTACCTCTTGTATTTTATTTGCTTACTCTTTTTGGTATTATTTGAAGTTGTGACTTCTAATTGCTTGTTTGCTCCCATGCTTGCCTAGTTAGGTGTTTTTCTTTTCTTCTTGACCTATGTTTCCTTGTTTAAAGAAGGAGTAGGCTGATAACATGTCAGTACCATTAGCTTCAAGTTATTATTATGTTCTCATGACATCTTATTTTTGTTGGTTAACCTTTGTTTGTGTGCTTTGCTTGCTTACTTGTTCAAGTAGGGTAGTTCTTAGTTTAGGAGATGTTCATCTCTTGCCTGCCTTAACTTTTTCCTTCTATGGTTTGATGTGTGATTATTCAATTATCATCCTTCCTTCTACCTTGTTTCTTGCTTAGGTGTTCGCCTAATGACATGTTCTTTCATCTTTGATGCTTGCTTGTTTAAGTAAATATGCTTTAGTTATCCTGTTTAAGTGTCTATGTGTGAGTAAGTGTTTACTTCTCATTTGATGAGTGATTGTTTAATTGCTATATCTTCTCTTATTTTTCCTTGATGACATGAATGCGGATTGTTTAAGTTCCCTTTGTGTTATCTATGGTCTTGGTTTGTTATTTTTATAGGTGTTTACCTAATTGCATGTTCTTTCTTTAATACTTGCTTGTTTAAGTAGGTATGCTTTAGGTACCTTGTTTAAAATGTCTAATTGTTGAGTAAGTAATTACTTATCATGTGATGTTTGCTTTCTTTCATTACCTTGTTTAAGTGTTTGATTGCTTGCTTTCTTTTCTCTTCTTCTTTCTCACTTCCTTGTGAGATTGCATGCTCCCCATAGGATTGTTGAGTTATTTCTTGGTTAAGATTGAACTAAGTAGACCTTTAGATTGATATCCATGCATGACAATACTAGGTAGAAGTATTCTTGATCCTAACTTTAGGTCCACATTGCATGACAACAAGTAGGATTGAAATCCCTCTTTTGTTAGTCTTTTTTATATTTTGAAACCATTCTAAAATTAAAACCTTTTCTTAATCAAAAATTCAAAAACACTCTAACACTATTGGAACTATTTTGTAATTAAGAAAGAAGTAGACAGATACCCTCACCTTCTAAGGGACCATTTTATGTATTCTTTCAACAAAAACACTCAACCAATCAAAACTCCTTTTTCTAGTTGCCTTTTCTTATGAAAAATTTCAATAAGGGTCGTTACCCATAAAAAACACCAAGAAACCAGATTTTTTGAGAAGAACTACGGTGTTATGATTCTTTTGGGATACGTAGGAATTGGGTTGCAAAGCCTAAGCGAGCGCAATAATAAAAAACTTTTCTTTTCTCTGTTAATAATTCATTATCATGAATTCCCTTCGCAACCTAGCTTTAGAATTGGCATACGCTTATATTAAAACAACAAGAGTGGATCCTATAGAGTACTACAGACGTGAGGGGTGATAATACCTTCCCCTTACATATCGACTCCCTTACCCGCCTGTTGGTCACGAGACCATTAGATTCATCCCTTTGTATGTTTACTCAGTGTTTCCTTTCCCCATCTTGGGATAAATAACATTGGCGGCGACTCTGTTTTGTGTGCGCGTTTTTTCAAGATGCGACAATGTTGATAATTAAGTATCTCACCATAATATTTTGTTTTGTTTTCCCCATTACCAAAAGTATTCATCATGGATAAGTTCCCCAGCACCTATGTCGGTTCCCTTGAGAACAAACTAATGAACCCTTAAAGGGCAACAACTCGGCGATGTCAAAGTTCATTCCCTTGAATGCATCCTCATACAGAACATCCTCTGAACTTCCCGAGTTGATCAGAACATGTTTCATGTTCCAGTTTCAAATTTGCACTTTGATCACCATCCGGTCATCTTCGTGAGGCAACACTCCTTCGATGTCCTTTTTTGAGAAGGTAATTGTGGCCTGATTGTCTTTCTTTTCCAAGGGTGATTCCTGCCTAGCGTGCATCACTATCTGGGAATATCTTTTTCTAGCCGAGATGGTTTCTTCTCCTTCTGCAAATCCTCCAGCAATGGTGTTTAATGTGGATGAGTCTTGTGTACTTCATCTACGCTCTTCCCCTTTTTATACATAGGATTGTCTGAGATAACATCTTCTATGGGAGGAGTCATTTTTCCTGACTTCCCTTTGACATAATTAACATAGCACAATAACTGACCTCTTTGAATTAAGGTCTCAATTTCCTTTTTTATTTGATGACAATTTTTTGTTTGGTGTCCTCAGATTCGGTGGTAGGCACACCATGCATTGCCATCTTTTGCCATCACCGCATAGACCCCTTTTGGTCGTTCGAGTATGGGAAGTAAGTTGAGGTGATAAAATTCTTTTAGGATATATTCTTGATTGAGTTTAGTGATGTGCACTCCTGCTCCTATTGAAACGGTCGCCGAGATGGTCTTGTTATTGGCCGATCTCTGGGTCTGGACTTAAGGTATTCTTTCTTATGTCCATCTCCTTCTTAATTTATCTATACTTTTTATTTTGCTTCTCAGGATCTTTTCCCCATGTTAATTTCCTCACTTTTGATGTAACATTCCACTCGGGTGATAATCTCATTCATGTTGGACGCCGACTTTAGGGCTAAAGATTCATTGAACTGCCCGACTTTGAGGTCATACTAAAATGCTCCAACAAATATTTCCTGATTTGGATGAGATACCTTAATTGTTTCTTCATTGAATCTCGCCATATATTCCTTGAGAGATTATGTGTGCCCTTGTCAAACGTTAAATAGACTGGTGGTCAAGATTTTCCTATGCTTATTTGCTATAAAGTGTTGTTCCATATTCTTGGTTAGGTCTTGGTAACTGGTGATCGAAAACCTTGGTAGACTCATATACCACCTCAAAGCTCCCACTTTAAAGGTCTCAGCCATGGATTTACATTTGAGTGAGTCAAAATCCCCTATTATTGCCATTTGGTAAATATGCTCTTGCGGATCAGTTTTACCATTGAAAGACACTAGCAGCTGTGGCTTGAAGTTCTTCATTACTTGATCATCCTAAATAGTTTTGGATAAAGGTTAGGAGTATAGAGGCTCCTCCCATGTATCTCCTTCCTAAAAACTTTGTGTTTGCAAGACTTGGACACTGTCTTGAAAGGCTTCATTTTGCTGATGAAGTACTTCCACCACCGCGAGCAACTGAGCCTTATCTACTGATGGGGTGGATTGCTTCGAATGGGAGATGATTCCAACATTGTCCCACTGAATTATTAATGTTTTTATGATGGTTTTGTGCGACCTCTGCAAGTTTTATCGAGGCCCACCAGTCGGCGTCAAATGCTCTTGCTAAAAAGCACTAAAAGGCTGACTTTCGTGTTTTCAGTCAAGGAGAGCCTAAAATGAATGGTTGGAGTGACTGCTATGTATATTTCTCTTGTTTTTACTTGTCCTTTACCCTCCAAACATCTTCCTATTTATAGGTCTCCATCTTCTTCTCTCCCTCCTTTCTTGACTCTCCAAATTCTTCATAAATAATCCAGTCAACAACGTATGACGTCCTCAAAATTGCCATGTAATGTTCGTCTCTTCCATAATTATAACTCCCCTACCATAATGTATCATCTTGTAATCGTTTATTATGAACCTTCAGATGGCATCCTAGCCTTGTCGTTGTTCCGACTTATGCTAATCAAATCATTCTCGACTTTATAGGATGTAGGCCCCGTCTTACTTATTCCAATATCCTAACTGAATTTCGATTAGTGGATGACAACTCGACTATCCTTCCTGCTAACCTTACCATACTCGTTTGTCAAGCCAACTCGGCCTCAAAGAATCCATATACTCAAATAGGCTTCGTCAATCTCATGCCTTGGTTGGTCAACTAATTTTCTAGGATGTACAATCACCAAAGTTATTTTAAGTGACCCTGGTGGAATGCCTTATTAATTTACAAGAAACATAGATAGCTTATCACTTGAGTTTCCATTTTTTCATTTCCATTATCAAAACCATTTGCAGCCTTAACATTAAGCATTAAGAAATTAAACAAAACCATTTTCAATCAACTGTATCTCCATTGTTCATTTGCGAAATGAGACAAAACCAAACCCTTTTCAACCAACGTTGTATTCATCTTCATTGTTCAACCAACTTCATCATTCTTCGCTTACGTACTCTCGAAGAGGAAGATGACACCAAATTCATCATTCTTAGCTTATGCATTGTCGATGACTAAGACGAAGAATCTCATAACATTTATTTAGATTTTTTACTTATTAATCACGTTTTCGATATGCAAATTTTTTCCACATGCATCTAGTAAACTTCAGTTGTCATTGTTGTTGATGTTTATTTTTCTGTGTTGATGTTGAATGTTTTATGTTTATGTTGTTGATGTTGAATGTTTTTTGTTGTTGTTATTCTTGAATGTTTATGTTGTTGTTGTTGATGATGAATGTGTATGATCACATTTGTTTGGTTAAGATTGAATTAATATTTTGTTGTTGTTGTTGTTGTTACTATTGTTGAATTAATGTGTATTAGACATATTTGTTATGTTTTTGTTGTTTTTTATGTTATTGTTGTTGAATGTGTAAGAGGCACGTTTGTTATATTGTTGTTGAATGTGTATGATCACATTTGTTTGGTTAAGAGATTGAATTAATCTTTAATTTTTGTGTTTGAAGATAGATGGTATCTTCTTCATTTAGTAGTGATGATACTTATACAAATGAAACTCGTACAAGTGATTCTCAAACTATAGATAGAAAATAGAAAATAAAACAAGTATTGTTAGCTTGTTTGTATTGTGATTGGCAGCATTTTGTTAAAACCAGTGAAATAATAAGATGTTGGACAAGATGTCTTAAGATGCTTGTACGATATCATGGTGTGCTCTGGTTTTACGTTCTTGGAAGATTTGTTTTTTTAGCGTGAGATTAGTGAAGATTATTTGATGATTTGGTTCATCCATTCTACGGTTCAAAGTGCTTATTTTAGAAACTCAAAGATCAATTCCAGTTGTGCAATATTTCCTAAGAATGGTTGTCAAAACATTTAAGGAGACATTAGATCAGATTTAATTTGATTCTGCAAAATATTATGTAGAATGGATGTCAAAACATTTAAGGAAATGTTAGATTTGATTATGCATAAGATTATGCAGAATGCATGTCAAAATATTTAAGGAGACATCAAATTTGATTTGATCAGATTTTATTTAATTTGATTTGCTCAGATCTGCTGATCATTTAGTCTGAAGCCCATGCTATTTTGGGGCTATTTAAAGGACGATTCTAAACCTAAGAAGATAACGAAGTTGCGCATGAGATAATCTTTATTAGGGTTTAGTTTGTTCATTATTATTTGTGAGTCATTCTTGTATGACGTAGATGCTTGAATTGCACTTAGTTTTTGGGTTGTAATTATGAATCACTCATAAGCTTTTAAGCAATAGTGGATTATGTTTCATTGGAAGTATGTCTTCTGTTTGTTGTTAGAAGTTGCTATCATTGTTGTATGATTGAAGGGAAGTGAGAAGGATCTCATATCTAGGAGAGTCTTAGATATAGATTCCAAGGGTAGTGATTAGGTGAACCAAAGGTTGTTTAGAACTTCAAACTAATACTATTATAGTGTATTTCCTTCCTGGCTTGGATGACCTCATATGTAGGTGACGTTGCACCGAACTGAGTTAACAATTGACCTATGTTATTTACTTCCTACTATTTAATTTAACATTGTAATTGTTTCTGGTGTGACAATGTTCTGATCCTGGTGTCGTGACATCGTATACGACATTTGATATCTATGTACCCGAATTTTAATTGGCATCAGAGCAGGCACCCTGTTCTGTTTTGGTTGAGCTACATGGAAATATTTTCTGGTACTATGGACAATGAATTAGGATTTGTTAACAGACCACCTATTCTGGATGGCACCAACTATGATTACTGGAAGGCGCGTATGGTGGATTTTCTAAAATCTATGGATAGAAAAACCTGGAAAGTTGTTATCAAAGGTTGGAAACACCTTGTGGTGAAGGATAAAGATGGGAAAGACATGATTGATTTGAATCCAGAAGAGGAATGGTCTAAGGAAGAAGATGAACTTGCTCTGGGAAACTCCAAACCTTTGAGCACCTTACTCAATGGGGTTGACAAAAATATATTCAGGTTGATAAATACTTATACCAAGGCCAAAGATGCTTGGGAAATTATCACAACCACTCATGAAGTCACATCTAAGGTCAAAATGTCAAGAATTCAACTTCTCACCACCAAATTTAAAAATCTCAGAATGAAAAATGACGAGTGCATTCATGATTTTCACATGAATATTCTTGACATTGCCAATTCATCTAGTGCCTTGGGAGAGAAGATGTCAGAGGAGAAGCTGGTTAGAAAAATTCTCAGATCGTTGTCTAAAAAGTTTAACATGAAGGTCACATCTATTGAAGAAGCCCAAGACATTTTCAACATAAGAATGGATGAGCTTATTGGGTCACTTCAAACTTTTGAATTGGCCATCAGTGATAGATCTGAAAAGAAGAACAAGAGCATAGATTTTATCTCCAATATTGAGGATGAAGAGGATCAATGTGACTTAGAGACTGATTAAGGAATTTCTGATTCCATTGTGATTCTTGGGAGGAAATTCAATAAGGTGTTGAAGAAAAAGGATAGGAAGTCAATACCTAATGTCAAGAACATGTCATTCGACATCAATAAGAACAATGATTCTCAAAGAAAAGCAAGAACAGAGGAAAAGCCCAATCAAGGAAAAGGTATTCAGTGTCATGGATGTGAGGGTTTTGGTCACTTTAAATCACAATGTCCCACGTATCTCAAGACAAAAAATAAGGGGTTGTCTGTTTCTTAGTCTGATGATGATTCTGAAGGTGAAACTGATGATGAAATTGCTAAGCATGTTACAACCTTCACAGGTAGATATGAACCTGATGAAGATTCATGTGATGAGGATGTTTCTTACAAAGAATTGGATATTTCATACAGAGAACTCTGATTCAGAAGTGAATAAGTGTGTAAGATAATAGAAAAGCATAAGAGAATTATAGCTCAATTGCAGGCTGAAAAAAAGAATCTTTTATCTACTATCTCTGGTCTTCAAGATGAGGTAACCCTATTGAATTATAAACTTGAAAACATGACCAAACTAGTAAGAATGTTGAGCAATGGGTCTGATATGTTAGATGAAATTCTTCAAGTTGGAAAAGGGGCTGAAAACTTAAAAGGTATAGGTTTTGATTACGAATCTCTGAAAGGAAAAACCCCTGTGACAAAATTTATTCCTCCAGAAAGGAAGTATGAGCTCATGATGTCCGACCAAATGTTACAACATCCTTCCAGACGTCATAAAATTCAAACTAAAGTCAAGTTTTTGCCTTGGAAATGTCATTACTATGGTAAATATGGACATATAAAGCCTTTCTGCTACAGACTGTATGGATATCCAAAACATCCAACATGTCCTAGGGATAATCATGTAATTATTAAAACTAGAAAGGAGTGGAAACACAAGGTTGTTGTCTCTAGTTTTATAACCTATACTTCTCTTAGAGCTTCATCTAGAGAAGACTGGTACTTTCATAGTGGTTATTCAAGACACATGACAGGGGTCAAGAAGTATTTGATGGACATCAAATATTATTCCTCTAGTTTTGTCACGTTTGATGATGGAGCTAAAGGTTAAATCAAGGGTATACGAAAGATAGGTTGCACTGGTCTTCCTAGACTAGATGATGTTTTACTTGTGAAAGGACTGACTACAAACCTCATTAGTATTAGTCAGTTATGTAATCAAGGTTTAAAAGTCATTTTCACCAAGTCAGAATGTTTGGTTACTAATGAGAATAATAATGTTTTGATGAGAGGAGTTAGGTCTAACGACAAGTTCTATTTATGGATACCACAAGAAACTAGTTGTTCTTCCACATGCTTAATGTCCAAGGAAGACGAAGTCAAGTTGTGGCACCAGAAGCTTGGACATCTGAATCTCAAAGGTATGAAGAATATTATGTCTAAAGAAGCTATTAAAGCTCAAAATTAAGGAGGGTAAAGTCCGCGTGGTGAGTGTCAAATTGGGAAGCAAACCAAGATGTCACACCTGAAGTTGCAACATTAGACTACTTCCAAAGTTTTAGAACCTATTCATATGGACTTAATGGGGCCTATGCAAGTTGAAAGTCCTTGTGGAAAGAGGTATCTCTATATGGTTATTAATGATTTTTCAAGGTTTACTTGGGTGAATTTCATCAGAGAAAAAGCAAACACTTTTAAGGTATTCAAAGACCTTTGTCAATGCCTTCAAAGAGAGAAAGAAAATGTGATTGTCAAAATCAGAAGTGACCATGGCAAGGAGTTTGAAATTGCAAAATTTTCTAAATTTTGTTCTTCTGAAGGTGTTGTTCATGAGTTCTCATCTCCCATCACTCCTCGGTAAAATGGAGTTATTGAACACAAGAATCAACTAGAGTCATGCTTCATGCAAAAAATCTTCCTTGTAATTTGTGGGTTGAAGCAATTAACATTGCTTGCTATATCCACAATCGGGTTACTCTAAGAGATGGTACTTCATCTACTCTCTGTGAATTGTGGAAAGGAAGGAAACTACTATTAAATATTTGCAGGTGTTTGGGAGTAAATGCTACATTTTGGTTGATCATGAAAAGAGGAGAAAGAAGGATCCCAAAAGTGATTAAGGGACATTTCTTGGTTACTCTACAAACAGCAGAGCTTACTGGGTATTTAACTCTAGAACCAAGGTCATGATGGAATCTATTAATGTTGTGATTGATGATTCAATATTATAAAAAGGGCCGATGTCGATGAAGATGTTGGGACATCATCTCAGTAGAATGATACTTCAGAAAATGTGGAAGACATTGAGTCCAACATTGAGCCAGCAGGGACTGAATCATATAACTCTCAAGCTAACAAAGCTCCCTCTATCAGAATTCAGAAAGATCATCTAAAGGAACTCAGTATTGGAAATCTTAATGAATGGATCACCACTAGATCCATATATGTGATATCCAATGGTTGCTTTGTCTCAAAGTTTAAACTTAAAAATGTGAAGAAGGCCTTGATTGATGAATTATAGATCAATGTTATGCAAGAAGAACCGGTGCAGTTCAAAAGGAATGAAGTGTGGGACCTAGTTCCTAGGCCTGAAGGGATGAAAGTTATTGGCACAAAATGGATTTACAAGAAAAAATCTGATGAAAATGGAATTATGACCAGAAATAATGCTAGGCTAGTTGCTCAAGGATACACTCAAATTAAAGGGGTTGATTTTGATGAGACTTTTGCACTTGTTGCTCGTATTGAATCCATAAGATTGCTCTTATGAGTGGCATGCATGTTGAAATTCAAGTTATTCTAGATGGATGTGAAAAGTGTCTTTCTGAATGGGTGCTTAAATGAAAAAGTATATGTTGAACAACCCAAGGTATTCATAGATCCTAGCTTTCCAGATCATGTTATCAAACTGAAGAAAGCTCTGTATGGTTTAAAGCAAGCACCTAGGGCTTGGTATGAAAGGTTAATAGAGTTTCTTGTCCATAATGGCTACAGAAAAGCGAACAGGCAAGACATTGTTTGTTAAAGAAGAGCATGGTAAACTCATGTGATACCAAATATATGTTAACGAGATTGTGCTTGTAGGGATGTCGAACCAGATGGTTATACAATTTGTCAAGCAAGTGCAATATGAATTTGAGATGAGTCTTGTTGGTGAATTAACTTATTTTCTCGGTCTTCAAGTTAAAATAATGGATTATACAATCTTAATTTATCAAAGCAAGTATGCTAAGAATATAATGAAGAAGTCTGGCCTAGAAAATGCCAGTCACAAAAGGGCACCTGCATCAACTCCTTGAAATTAATTAAGGGTTAAAAAGGTGTTGATGTGGATCAAAGTTTGTACATGAGTATGATTAGTAGTCTTTTGTATCTTATAACTAGAAGACCAGACATCACTTTTGTTGTATGAGTATGTGCTAGATATCAGTATGATCCTAAAACCAGTAACATTACTCAAGTGAAGAGGGTCTTGAAATACATCAATGGTACTAGTGAGTATGGCATGTTGTATTCTCATAGTTCTACTTTCATGCTTGTAGGGTATTTCGATGCAGACTGTAACACCCTTCTAAACACCCCAATTTATTATAATTACAATAACAATATATTCATCAGAGTAATTATGCCCCGAAGGGTGTCACACAATCATTTTTTTTCAACGTTCATCATATTATCATGTCATGCTCATTTATTCAATTAAAATAAGATTCTTTGCATAATTCGCAGCGGAATAAATTCTACATCAAGTAAAACATGTAACACAATACATGTAAATCATTCAACAACCAATAACAACTTAGTTAAAACACCCCCTCCCGATGTTACATCTATCAGAGCATGACCCATAAGAACTACTCTAAACTCCAAGCATTAGCTTCTACTCGATTCATTTCTCGTTACCTGAAAAATAGGTGTAAGGGTGAGTTCCTCAATCTATAAATAAGCATTATACAACATTATGTAATGTTAAGTAATTAACGCATTAAATCACCCTAATCATACTACGCATTCAGCAGCAGCAATATCCGTTCCAACAACATACTTAACAGTAGATTCTCGACCACAATCAACATCAACAACACAACACACCACCCACATATAATACTGGAATACATCCATTCATATTATATGCCATACATTCATTATGCAATGAGACTCTACACGTGCGGTACCGACTATTCTTGAACATATAGTTCAAGCTCACCGATCCCTCCGGATACGGCTACTAAGCTCATTAGTTCCACTCATTGAGATCTAATGACTCACTCACTAATTCCTCACCATGGGAATTAGCTACAGCCCCGAAGGCTAGACTATGCACACTAATCATCTAGTATGCAAACATCAACAACAACTCCACAATGATTCACTCACTAATTCCTCACCATGGGAATTAGCTACAGCCCCGAAGGCTATGCTATGCACGCTAATCATCTAGCAATGCAGCATCAACAACAATTCACAACGGACATAAGCTCACACATATAAGCCATACAGCAGTCCATTCACAACACAGGCATAATATATACATTCACCTCACTATGCATGCCATCATACATCATCAACACATCATTATTATGCAAATCAATTAAACACAGTATTAGCACTCTCTACTAATACTTATACTGCTCACAACAGAGGGGTATAATTCCCTATCACATCATGTACCAACATAGTTCAGCTCTCAATTATGTACACCACATTAAATATCCAATTTTTCCACTCTGCCCAACTGGAGGGAGTCAGCGCGAAACTCCTTTGCGTCGACGCATGCAGTCGGCGCATGCCTCACGGGTCAGCGCAAAATCCCTTGCGTCGACGCATGCAGTCGGCGCATGCCTCACGGGTCAGCGCACGCCGACCCTATGGTCGACCGCTCGCGCGCAGACTCAGATTTTCTGCATTATTCCAGGGTTCTGTCAGCTTACGCAGATCCGGTTTTCCGGCCGTTTCCTCATCTGAAACCATCTCTAAACATAACAATTTGTTTTGGTAAATTGGTAGTACCGATTCAAGTTTTTGGTTGGGGTTCTTGCCCTAGTCTAACATTCAAGACTCACACAACTACCGATTCAATTTACAGATTTTACACAGTTTAACCAACATCAATTTCAGCATATACAGTTCCAATTAGGGCTAACTTAACGGCTTATCACTACCCACTACATATTATCCCATAATACCCATTAATCGACGATAAACCCCCCTTACCTGAGTTAATCCGGCGATTCTAAGCTTTAGCTTTTCCGTTCTTCAACCGTGCTCTTCAGTTTTTCTCTTGCCCTTTTTCCTCTTCTCTGCAGCTTCTCAACTTTTCACGTGAAAACCCTTCTGTTCCAAATGAGGCTCTTTTCTCTTATTTCCAACTTATATATTTTCCAAATAATAATAATAATAATAATAATCCAACAAATAATAATAATAATAAAATTCCCAATTATTTAATTAAATTAATAAATAAATTATTAACTCAATTTTAAATAATTGTTTTATTATTATCGGGGTGTTACAACTCTCCCCCACTAAAAGAGTTTTCGTCCTCGAAAACATACCTCAAGCGAACAACTCTGGGTAAGATTCCTTCACCTTACTCTCCAGTTCCCAAGTCACGTTGCCACCTGCTGGTCCTCCCCAAGCTACCTTCACCAAGGCAATCTCTTTACCCCGCAACTGCTTCAACTCTCGATCCTCGATCCTCATAGGTGATGTTTCAACAGTCAGGTTATCTCTCACCTGTACATCATCTATTTGGATTACATGCGACGGATCATGAATATACCTCCTCAACTGAGACACATGAAAAACCTCATGCAAATTCGCAAGCGACGGCGGTAAAGCGACACGATAGGCTACCTCTCCTATCCTTTCTAAAATCTGATAAGGACCAATGAATCGAGGTGTCAACTTCTTTGACTTCAAAGCTCGACCAACACCAGTTATCGGAGTAACACGAAGAAACACATGATCTCCCTCTTGGAACTCAAGTGACTTCCTCCTCTTGTCATGATAACTCTTCTGACGACTCTGAGCAATTCTCATCTTCTCCTGAATCATCTTAATCTTTTCTGTAGTCTGTTGAACAATCTCTGGTCCAACCACAGCACTCTCACCGGACTCATACCAACATAAAGGTGTCCGACATCGCCTACCATACAAAGCTTCAAACGGTGCCATACCAATGCTCGAATGAAAACTATTGTTGTAGGTAAACTCAATCAAAGGCAAATAACAATCCCAAGCACCTCCTTTTTCCAAAACACAAGCCCTCAACAGATCCTCTAATGACTGAATCGTCCTCTCAGTCTGACCATCAGTCTGCGGATGATATGCAGAACTCAATCTCAGCTTAGTTCCCAACGCCCTCTGCAAACTTTCCCAGAACTTCGATGTAAATCTAGGATCTCTGTCCGAAACAATACTCGACGGAATACCATGCAAACTTACGATCTTCTCAATATACAACTCGGCTAATCTTTCTAACGGATAATCCATTCTGATCGGAATGAAATGAGCCGATTTCGTCAATCTGTCAACAATCACCCAAATAGCTTCAAAATTCTTACTCGTCCTCGGTAAACCAGAAACAAAATCCATACTGATACTGTCCCACTTCCACTCTGGAATAGCCAACGGTTGCATTAGTCCAGACGGCTTCTGATGCTCAATCTTCGACTTCTGACAAGTCAAACAGGAATACACAAAACTTGCAATTTCTCTTTTCATTCCCGGCCACCAAAATAACTTCTTCAAATCATGATACATCTTCGTAGCTCCAGGATGGATACTCAAGCCACTACGATGTCCTTCCTCAAGAATACTCTTCTTAAGCTCGGTAACATCCGGAATACACACCCGATTACCAAATTTTAAAACACCATTCTCATCAACTCTGAATTCACCACCTTGACCTTGCTTCACGAGGGTCAACTTATCAACCAAATGCATATCAGATTTCTGACCCTCTCTGATCTCATCCAGAATACCACTTGTTAACTTCAACATTCCCAATTTAACACTATTGTGAGTGCCCTCACACACCAAACTCAAGTCTCTGAACTGCTCAATTAGATCCAATTCCCTAACCATTAACATAGACATATGTAATGATTTCCGACTCAATGCATCAGCCACTACATTTGCTTTACCTGGATGGTAATTCAAACCAAAATCATAATCCTTCAGAAACTCTAACCATCTCCTCTGTCTCATATTCAGCTCTTTCTGATCAAACAAATACTTTAAACTCTTATGGTCACTGAAAACCTCAAATCTTGATCCATACAAGTAATGCCTCCACAACTTCAAAACAAACACTACAGCTGCCAACTCCAAATCGTGCGTCGGATAGTTCCTTTCATGAACCCTCAGCTGTCTCGAAGCATAAGCTATAACCTGCTTATTCTGCATCAATACACCACCTAAACCCAACAAGGAAGCATCACAGTAAACCTCAAATGGTTCCGACGAACTCGGTAATATCAAAATAGGAGCAGTAGTCAACCTTCTCTTTAACTCTTGGAAACCTTCTTCACATTTCGAGTCCCAAACAAACGCTTGCCCCTTTCTAGTCAACATCGTCAACGGTAACGCCAACTTAGAAAATCCCTCAATGAACTTCCTATAGTAACCAGCCAATCCAAGGAAACTTCGAATCTCAGCCACAGACTTAGGAGCTTCCCACTTAGCTACCGCTTCTATCTTAGAAGGATCCACAGCAACACCACCTCTTGAAATCACATGACCAAGAAAACTAACTTCTTCTAACCAAAATTCACACTTAGAGAGTTTAGCAAATAACTTCTTGTCTCGTAGAACTTCCAACACCACTCTCAAATGCTCAGCATGTTCTTCTTCAGATTTCGAATACACCAAAATGTCATCAATAAACACCACAACAAACTGATCTAGATACGGATGAAAAATCCTATTCATATACTCCATAAATACTCCAGGCGCATTAGTCACACCAAACGGCATTACAGAATACTCATAATGTCCATACCTTGTCCTGAAAGCAGTCTTCTGAATGTCCTCCGTTTTCACACGTATCTGATGATACCCAGACCTCAAATCTATCTTGCTGAACACGCTCGCACCAACCAACTGATCCATCAGATCATCAATCCTCGGCAAAGGATACCGATTCTTGATCGTCACTTTATTCAGTTGCCTGTAGTCCACACACAACCTCATCGTACCTTCTTTCTTCTTAACCAACAACACTGGTGCACCCCACGGTGACACACTCGGACGAATAAATTGCTTATCCAACAGATCTTCCAGCTGACTCTTCAATTCAGCTAACTCAACAGCAGACATACGATACGGAGCCATCGATATCGGTCTAGTACCAGGTACCAAATCAATCGAGAACTCAACTTCACGCTCTGGCGGCAATTCATTCACCTCTTCCGGAAATACATCAGGAAAATCACACACCACTGCTAGATCACGAATCACCAGTTTATCTTTAGCCTCTAAAGTTGCCAACAGCATAAACAACTCTGCCCCATCTGCTACTTCCTCATTCACCTGCCTAGCTGATAGAAACAAATCCTTTCCTTCCTCAACCTCAGGAAATATCACAGTCTTATCAAAACAATTGATAGAAACTCGGTTAAACACCAACCAGTTCATACCCAAGATAACACCGATCTGCACTAATGGAAGACACACAAGGTCTATCCCAAAGTCTCTACCAAAAATACTCAAAGGACAACTCAAACAAACCGAAGTAGTAGTCACTGAACCCTTCGCAGGAGTATCAATCACCATACTTCCATGCATCTCAGATATCTCTAACTTAAGTTTCACAGCACAATCCAACGATATAAAAGAATGAGTTGCACCTGTGTCAATAATAGCTACAAGAGGAAAGCCATTAATATAACACGTACCTCTGATCAAACGATCATCTGCAGAAGCCTCAGAACCTGATAGAGCAAAAACCTTGCCTCCTGACTGATTCTCCTTCTTCGGCTTAGGACACTGTGGACTGATATGACCCAACTCTCCACAGTTGAAACAAGTTACAGTCTTCAACCGACACTCTGCAGCCAAATGACCACCCTTGCCACACTTGAAACACTTCATCTCAGCACTGGTACACTCATGAACACGATGTCCAGTCCGACCACACCTGTAACACTTAACAGGAGCACTAGAGTCTCCCCCACTAGGCCTCTTCATCCCACTCTGCTTCTGAAAACCTCTGCCAGCTGCATACGGTTTTCCACGATCCATCTGATTCTTACCCTTCCTATCAACCCTCTGCTGATAGCTCTCAGCTCTAGCCTTGGAATCCTGTTCAAAAATTCTGCAACAGTCAACCAAGTCAGAAAACACTCTGATCCTCTGATATCCAATAGCTTGTTTGATCTCAGGACGCAACCCGTTCTCAAACTTCACACATTTCGAAAATTCTCCAGCAGCATCATTATAGGGAGTATAGTACTTTGACAGCTCGGTGAACTTCGCAGCATACTCAGTAACAGTCCGGTTACCCTGCTTCAATTCCAAGAATTCTATCTCTTTCTTTCCTCTGACATCCTCGGGAAAATACTTCCTCAGAAATCTCTCTCTGAACACAGCCCAAGTAATCTCAGCATTCCCAGCGGATTCCAACTCGGTGCGGGTAGCAACCCACCAATCATCAGCTTCCTCTGACAGCATATGTGTACCGAACCTGACCTTCTGGTTATCAGCACACTCAGTTACTCTGAAGATCCTCTCGATCTCCTTCAACCACTTCTGAGCGCCATCTGGATCGTATGCTCCCTTAAACATTGGAGGATTGTTCTTCTGGAACTCACTCAACTGACGAGCAGCTCCCATTCCCATAACATTTGGATTCCCTCCAAGTACTCCAGCCAGCATACCCAGAGCCTCAGCAATCGCAGCATCATCTCTACCTCTTCCAGCCATCTCTATTCTGAAAACCCAACAAGCTAAAACAATAAGTACTGATAGGGTTACACAACACCTATTCCGTACAGGGGAACAGAATAATTACGACTCGACTCGACCGACTATGCTCTGATACCACTAATGTAACACCCTTCTAAACACCCCAATTTATTATAATTACAATAACAATATATTCATCAGAGTAATTATGCCCCGAAGGGTGTCACACAATCATTTTTTTTCAACGTTCATCATATTATCATGTCATGCTCATTTATTCAATTAAAATAAGATTCTTTGCATAATTCGCAGCGGAATAAATTCTACATCAAGTAAAACATGTAACACAATACATGTAAATCATTCAACAACCAATAACAACTTAGTTAAAACACCCCCTCCCGATGTTACATCTATCAGAGCATGACCCATAAGAACTACTCTAAACTCCAAGCATTAGCTTCTACTCGATTCATTTCTCGTTACCTGAAAAATAGGTGTAAGGGTGAGTTCCTCAATCTATAAATAAGCATTATACAACATTATGTAATGTTAAGTAATTAACGCATTAAATCACCCTAATCATACTACGCATTCAGCAGCAGCAATATCCGTTCCAACAACATACTTAACAGTAGATTCTCGACCACAATCAACATCAACAACACAACACACCACCCACATATAATACTGGAATACATCCATTCATATTATATGCCATACATTCATTATGCAATGAGACTCTACACGTGCGGTACCGACTATTCTTGAACATATAGTTCAAGCTCACCGATCCCTCCGGATACGGCTACTAAGCTCATTAGTTCCACTCATTGAGATCTAATGACTCACTCACTAATTCCTCACCATGGGAATTAGCTACAGCCCCGAAGGCTAGACTATGCACACTAATCATCTAGTATGCAAACATCAACAACAACTCCACAATGATTCACTCACTAATTCCTCACCATGGGAATTAGCTACAGCCCCGAAGGCTATGCTATGCACGCTAATCATCTAGCAATGCAGCATCAACAACAATTCACAACGGACATAAGCTCACACATATAAGCCATACAGCAGTCCATTCACAACACAGGCATAATATATACATTCACCTCACTATGCATGCCATCATACATCATCAACACATCATTATTATGCAAATCAATTAAACACAGTATTAGCACTCTCTACTAATACTTATACTGCTCACAACAGAGGGGTATAATTCCCTATCACATCATGTACCAACATAGTTCAGCTCTCAATTATGTACACCACATTAAATATCCAATTTTTCCACTCTGCCCAACTGGAGGGAGTCAGCGCGAAACTCCTTTGCGTCGACGCATGCAGTCGGCGCATGCCTCACGGGTCAGCGCAAAATCCCTTGCGTCGACGCATGCAGTCGGCGCATGCCTCACGGGTCAGCGCACGCCGACCCTATGGTCGACCGCTCGCGCGCAGACTCAGATTTTCTGCATTATTCCAGGGTTCTGTCAGCTTACGCAGATCCGGTTTTCCGGCCGTTTCCTCATCTGAAACCATCTCTAAACATAACAATTTGTTTTGGTAAATTGGTAGTACCGATTCAAGTTTTTGGTTGGGGTTCTTGCCCTAGTCTAACATTCAAGACTCACACAACTACCGATTCAATTTACAGATTTTACACAGTTTAACCAACATCAATTTCAGCATATACAGTTCCAATTAGGGCTAACTTAACGGCTTATCACTACCCACTACATATTATCCCATAATACCCATTAATCGACGATAAACCCCCCTTACCTGAGTTAATCCGGCGATTCTAAGCTTTAGCTTTTCCGTTCTTCAACCGTGCTCTTCAGTTTTTCTCTTGCCCTTTTTCCTCTTCTCTGCAGCTTCTCAACTTTTCACGTGAAAACCCTTCTGTTCCAAATGAGGCTCTTTTCTCTTATTTCCAACTTATATATTTTCCAAATAATAATAATAATAATAATAATCCAACAAATAATAATAATAATAAAATTCCCAATTATTTAATTAAATTAATAAATAAATTATTAACTCAATTTTAAATAATTGTTTTATTATTATCGGGGTGTTACACAGACTGGGCAGGTAATGCTGGTGATAGAAAAAGTACTTCTGGAGGATGCTTCTTCTTGGGAAATAATCTTATATCTTAGTTCAACAAGAAGCAACATTATGCGTCATTGTCTACTACTGAGGCTGAGTATATTGCAGCAGGAAGCAATTGCTCTCAATTTATTTAGATGAAGCAGATGCTAAAGGAATATGATGTCAATCAGGACGTCATGACATTATATTATGACAATCTGAGTGCAATAATTATATCGAAGAATCCCATTCAACATAGTAGGACAAAGCATATTGATATTCCTCATCATTTTATTAGGGTCTTGTTAAGGACAAAAAATTTACTCTTGAGCATATGGCCACTGAGAAGAATCTAGCAGATGTATTTCCTAAAGCTTTGGATGCAAATCAGTTTGAGAAGTTAAGGGAAAAATTGGGAATTTGCATGTTTGAAGAGTTATAGCAATTACTAATGTGGAGGTGTGTAAATAATATTTTCTCTTCCCTCCATTTAGTGGTGCACGAAACTCCAGTTGATAGTGAGAAAGATGACTCTGATGATAAAAGTGTGTATGTTAAGGAGGAGAAAAATATGTTTGAAGAAGAAGAAATTACTGGTGTGAAGAAGGATAAGTCTACTAATATTCTAAATGTTGACGATCTAGATTCTGATGATGACCCTATTGGAAATAGATGGGCTCCGAGTATTGCTAAAAGATTAAGTAATAGAATAGGGAAGTGTGTTACATCTGCAAGCAAGCCATCTAAGGCTCCCAAGAAAAGTGTTGTTGTTGGACCTGCTAAAGGTTGGAGCAAGGTTGTGGCTCCTACTAAGAAAAGGAAGGAAGCACCTTCAAGGGAATCTGAGTATGATTTCGAACAGAATATTCAAGCCATCATGCCTCTAAAGGAAGCTGTTGGGAAAAAGGTCCTTGCTAATGTGCATTAAATTCCCATTGACAACATTGTTAGAACAAGATTTTAGTTCTGCAATATATCTCTAAGTTTTGATGATAACAAAGAATGAAACAATTTTGTACCCTAACAATTTTCTCTAACTGTGTAGGATTCCAAGGAAAAATTAAATTTGATGAGAACAATATCTGACAACTAACGAAGTCCAGAACAACTAATCCAGCATTGAAGAGATCATATCTGACTTCGGACAAGAACTCTTCTGAATAAATTACATACAGAATCTGTCATTAAATCTTACATCTGAAGAATTTGAATATGTGTACATCTAAAGACTCTAAAAACTGTACACCTGAAGATTCTGATGACTTGCACACCTGAAGGCTCTGAAGAATTTATATCTAAGGACTCTGCATCAGAAGAACTCTATATGAAGATCAGTCAAGATAACACTGAAGACTACCTATCAAACAAAGTTTTGAAGCATACAAGCTATGCTCAAAGACTCTGAACTCCACTCACTTTGATTCACGCCAAATAAATCATCTGACTCATCAAAATCAGAAGCTTAATCAAGAAGTAATCTAAGTATGGTATGAAGCTATATAAGGATAGTATTGACTACACTCCAAAACAGCTATGGAAATGGACAAGAAAATTAATGTCATTAAGCCCCATAACTGGAAAGATATATCCATCAATTTTCTCTCCAACGGTATCATCTCCAAGCTCTATATAAAGGCCTCACTATCATCCTACCAAGACACAAAGAAATTACCCAAGAATTATACAATACACCTTGAACAATATATTAAATACTTGCTATTGTAAAATTCAGTAATCATACAAGAGTTGTTGCTCATAATGTGATCATTGATCATCTGTTCTTAAATGTTGTCATACTGCTTGACTAGAAGCACTAAACATACACTTGTAGTTCTCTATAGTTGTTGTGGTTCCTCAAGTGACATGTGAAGTATGTAGACTTGAGAGGGATAAAAGATTACTGAACTCTTAGACAATTGTCATAATCTTTCAAGATTATTGAATTAAGTCATTATTGAAGGCGAAATCACCTTGATCGGGTGGACTGGAGTAGCTTTGATTTTCAAGTGAACCAGGATAAATTCCTTGTGTTATCTGCTTTTATTTTCGTGTGTGTGGTGTTGCAAAAGTTTTTATTTACTGTGAAAACAATTCAACCCCCCCCCCCCTCCTTTCTTGTTTATCTCCACCTTCAAACATCTCTTTTCATTGGGTTGAGAATGTTGAAAAATGAAATTTTGTGTACCAAAGGAGGTTGGATTTGGAATGAGAACATGTGAAGGTTTCCCTTGAATGTAAGAAGGTAGTAAGTCTTATTGAGAATCTTGTGGGGTTTTGTAAGTGTTATGAGATGCTAGTAAAGGAGTTCATTGTGAACATTCCTACGAATTGTGACAATAAGAGTAAGGAGTACAAAAAGGTGTATGTGAAAGGTAGATGTGTGGAGTTTTCTTCTGAGATGATTAACATGTTTATAGGAAGGTGTGAAGATGAATAGGTTGAAGTAGAACGAACTGGTAACACTTTCGCAAACTTGATTCTGCAGAAGATTGTGTAGAATGAAGATCAAAACGTTTAAGGAGATATAAATTTTGATTTGATCTGATTTGATTTGATTTGATCTGCTGATTATTTAGTCTGAAGTCCATTCTATTCAGGGGCTATTTAAAGTATGATTATAAACCTAAGAAGATAATGAATTTGTGCATGAGATAGTCTATGTTAGGGTTTAGTTTGTTCATTGTTATTTGTGAATCATTCTTGTATCACTTATATGCTTGAATTGGACTGAGTTTTTAGTTTGTAATTGTGAATCACTCATAAGCTTTTAAGCAAGAGTGAATTCTGCTTCATTGGAAGTGTGTCTTCTATTTGTTGTTAGAAGTTGATATAATTGTTGTGTGGTTGAAGGAAGGTGAGAAGGATCTCATATCTAAGAGAGTCTTAGATAGAAATTCCAAGGGTAGTGATTAGGTGAGAAGTTTGTAAATCCGGAGGTTGTTTAGAACTTCAAACTAATACTATTATAATGGATTTATTTCCTATATTGGATGACCCTAAATGTAGGTGACGTTTCACCGAACTCGGTTGTGTTATTAACTTCCTCTTATTTAATTTAACATTATAATTATTTCTGATGTGACAATGTCCTGATCCTGGTGTCATGGCATCGTATACGACATATGGTATTTGCGTACCCAAATTTCAAAGAGCTGTCACAATTGAAGGTGACGAGAAACACAAGAAAATTGGGGGTTGAATTTGGTTTCTAAAAACAAAATCTTATTCTACCCAACACAAAAAACAGAAAACAAAGAACAAAAATAATGAAACAATTATTTTTACCTTGATTCGTTGTTAACTAAGCTACCTCCAGTTCATCCGCCAATGTTATTTTCGCCTTATCAACAAGGACCTAATCCACTATAATAAAACTTGATTACAACACAAAGACCAACTATCAATGTCTTCTTGAATAATGCTGACTAAACCCTAGTCACTCAAGGAACTGTAATAAAAAAATTGAGATATAAAGTGTGTTTACAAAATGCTTCTAAGAAAGCAAAATACACAAATGAATAACAAGTATATCACACAAAACATATTCTATGAAGAGTATGACAAGAGTTCATGTGCGTGTTTCTTTTCTTTTAAAATGTTTCACAAAGTGAAATGTTCACATATATGATAATCTTGTAGAGTGTGCAGAACTTTTTGATTATTCCAAGTCTTATTTATATAGGCAATGAAGAGATTTGTTGGAGGGTAGAATTGGAATACCAAAATGCAGTCGCATCCTTGCATAACGGCTTATGAAAGTGGGAGACAAAATTGTAAAATAGTACAGTCCTTAGCCAACAAAATCAGTGTATTGGAGGAATATTTGATCTTGTATTGTGTATAATTTTTCTCATGTAAGACCTTTTGTTCCATTCTTCAATATTTTGAGGCTTTTGACAGATAAATGATGAAGCATTCATAAGAGAAGAGTAAGAGTCTGATTGAGAGAATCTTCAGAAAGTTGGTATTTAGAGTCTTGATCTAGTTCATCAGAACCTGGTCTTCATATTTTGGTGACATAGTTCATAGTTTTTGAGCGCAGGGCTTCAAAGAATAACAACTTCAGAAGCTTCAGAGTAATAAAGATTTGGATGAGCAGAAATCAGAAGCGTCGAGTACAAAATCCAGAGCTTAATTATCTTGTAAACCACATATATCAAAGTCAGAGTGCACTAGGTTCAGAATTTGATGACATCACATGGCATTCACTCAGAGTCAGAACTTGTAACTAGTATCTGCATACTAAGCAAAATGATTAGGGTACAAATTTGTTCTCTAAGAGTCTATGAACTGTTATCATCAAAACATAAGGCTAGATGCATAATCAAATATTATTCTTACAACAATGATGGCTAAATTATTAAAATTTTGCAACTCGGGTAAAAAAATTGTTGATCGAGTTTAATGTCGTATATTTGATTGTTCATGTCCTTCTTTTTTGCTTTTTAATAGTTATGTTGTGTTCCTTGGACGTAGCAAAGTCAATATATTGATAGATGATTGGAAAGAAGCACTAGAGGATGTGAAAAAGAGCATATGGAAAGATATTATGGTATTAATTTTAATTTTTTTTATTCGAAATTACTTTCTATAATTAGTAATACATACTTATTGATGTAACTGTAGTTGAGTTTGAGTTGTCTAATGATGATAAGTTGAAAAAACATTGGGTCACTTAGGGTAGAACATGTTGGAGGGGCTTAATACACGACTCACGCGTGACTACATTAGGGATCCTAAGCCTGATCTTAAGCATTTGTGTTGAGATACAATTTTATTTTGAAGAAGGTTTAGAAAACGTTTGTGAAGTCTCGTAGTTCTGAGGATTTTCTTATTAGTACTAATTTTATTTTCTGATAATTTTATGCTTATGATATATAGATACAACCATGTAAGTTAAGATTTTTCCTATGTTTATAACAAGTTAAAAATGAAGAAGGAAAGCTTAACAAGGCAAAAACATAAATACTCTCATAGATTATCTTGTGGGGGTTATAGGAAACTTGAGAAAAAAAATGGTTAATGAAAAAAGATAACAAATCGGAGATGAGGACTCCATGAGTTGTGATCTCAACCCATATCCACCATCACAACATGAGAAATGAAATAGGGCTCGACAAAGACCAAATGGAGAGTACACTTCAAATTTCTCAAGAGCAGTCACTGAGAAAATTGTAAACAAGATATGTTGTGCGTATGTTATATGTTACTTAAATTGCTTTGGTAATTAACAATATATATCTTATAGTGTTGTGTAGGATTTGTTGGTTGTGTTGGCTCATAAAGGTTCTTTTGTTCAGAACCACGACATAATATATTAACAAAAGCAATCAGAACAAATGAGCATGGTGGGCCTGTTTGTGGTGTTGGAGATGGCATTAGTCTGAGACTATTCTATGGTACATCCAGAAAAAGCACCGAACATATGCAAAAAGAAACGATTGAAGAATTTGAGAACAAGCTCCAAAGACAAAAGAAAGAATTTGAAGATGTGTTAGCAAAGGAGCGAGAAAATTGCAGGAAATATGTGGAAGACATGAAAGACTTATATGTGGTATGTGAGAATATTGTTTTATCTGAAATGTATGATATATATTGTGTTGATTTTGTTTTGTGTTCATGTTATTTTTATGATATAGAGAATCAATGAAACTGTCTAATAATGTACAAATGAATATGGTGATGATCAATTGCCTAAAAAAGTTATTGTACATGGTGTAAGAACATAAGGAAGTTATGTCAGCCGCCCTTAATAATATCCATAATGAGATCCATAATTATTTATTGGCTCCTTATGAAGAATCGATGACCAAATTATTATGCCACGTTATGGATAAGAAAGCTCTAATTCCTCTAAAGCTAGAACATGATCGAGATATATAGGTTTTATATGTCGATCCTAATGATATAAGGGATTAGTATTTGGAAATGAGTGGCTATACGTAAGGATACTACATGTTTAGTGCACATAAGAATAGAATTGAATATCTCATTATGGTACATTCATCATTTTGTATAGAACTAATTCCTCACTTATTTTTAGAATTTTATTTAACCATTTAGGTACATTCACCGTGTTTGTATAGAATTAAACAAGTCGGATATTTATGGATTCTTGGATCTATATAGTATTCAATTTACAAATAATACTCCAAAAACTAGTGAAACATACAAATCATCACAGATAAGTGGGGGGAAAGGCTATTACTTAGCATCAGTTATCCATGAGTGAATAATTTTGAAAATTTGGTTTCTCTATTATAGTTAGTTTCCATCTTTTACCGAATACTAACTATATATGCTCATGTTCATTTAGAAACCATTTTCAATTGATCATCACATCTCTTCGAACGAATATGGTAACTACATTGTGTTTGTTACATTATCCACTTGAACCTTAGATGAAATAAATACTACTCGGTAAATTTATGTTTATGATACTTTTAGTAATATTTTCTTTGACTTTGTAATTATTTTAACATGTATTATTTTTAAATCATTTTCAATATACAGAGTTGTGGAGCGACACTATATTATGAACAAATCTAGAAAAAACTTGCATTTTGTACGCCTTTGGTAAGTGGATTACTTGTGAAATTCATTTTTATATATAGTTACATGCATGTGTGGTTATATATTCATGCAATCTCTAAATTTGTAGACGAGGAGACAAAAAATGAATACAAGTGTGGCTATTATGTCATGAAACACATATTAAACATTGTCTTTGTTGCCATGGGTGATTCTTGAGATCATGTATATATTATGTCATGAAATGTTTACAATAACATATTAATGTTTAAGTTTTCTATTATATTTTAAGTCATGTAATATTCAATTTTCTTCAATTTTTTGTGAAGAATTTTAACGAGACTACACCATTCTCCCTTGATGACTTAAAAGACATATGTATACGTTCGACATTTTGCTTCAATGCGCTATTTGACAAGGGTGTTCATACATGATTTTATGCAACAATCTCTTTTCATAATCTATTTTTGGAGTTGTTTTGAGATTGATGTAAATAATATTTTTGGCTTTGATATTAAAAATAGTTAGGTTTGTAATATATGTATAATATACAGGTACAAAAAAACTAAGGGGCGTATATGGAAAAAATAAAAAATAAAGTATTTCACCATGGTTGATTAAGAAGATTGTGGTGATATGTAGCGCACCAAATATTATATACAACACAATCACTCTGAATCAAACTTATGACCTTTATATGTTGCACAATAGTTGTTTGCTACAACTATTGTGATAGGTATCACACTACCTAGTTAATCACAACGGTCACACGCCCGTGGGAGAAATATCATACTTACAACCACACCCTACATCACAACGGTTGATCAACAGTGATGGTAATCCTTTTCTAAACATTGTGAGGGGGGTTTTCTATAGTAGTGGGTCTAGATTAAGCAGACGGTTCAGTCTGTCATGGTTCGGGTTTGATTTTCTCGGTTCAGTGTTTTAGGCTTCTTTGTTATCTTCCATAGATTTTTTCGTGAATGAGCTGTGTTTTGGACTTTTTATGGATCTATTAGCAGTTTTATATATATATATATATATATATATATATATATATATATATATATATATATATATATATATATAACACTGTCATTCTAGTTATAAAGATCTTCAAAACTATACACCTCAAAACTAAGGAAAGAGATGATAATCCTAGTAAGGGATAACTCAGAGAGTCAAGGATTAAGGGAAACTTTTGAGGGTTCTTAAGAGTATTGAGAAATATTTCTAAATACTTTAAATTTGTGTAGTTAGAAAATAGGGTTTGTTCTTAAGAACTTATGTGACTATTTTCTTGTAACTCATTTGTAATTTTTTTTTGTTATCAAATCTGTTTTTTTCATAGTTTATGTAATTTTTTCATAGTTCACTTTTTTTTCTTCATCATTTTTGTTGTTATCAAATCTGTTTTCTTTCTTTCTTTAGTAACTTAGTTTAAAAAGTTTAATTAACCCTTAAGCTAGTTATGCTTTGAGGTTAAGATTTGAATGAAAAAAGGAGAAAATAATCTTTTCACATTTTTTAATTAAAAAATATTATTCAAATAATTAAATTATTATACAATTTTCAATCATGTTATTTCTTAAAATTTTAAAAATATTTTTTTTTGTTAATGTGAAGAGAAGTGGTGAAATAAAGTCTTGATACAGTGGAGCAAGTTTCATGCACAATGGAGATGGGATGAACCTGTTAGGTTATCACTCCAACGTTCAAGTTAGTAACAAAGTGGAAGTATTTTGAGAGTGAGAACAAATAGAATATCCGAAAATGTGTAATTTGATCCTTATATAGTATGGGCAGTTAAAATTGTCCATGTGTATTTGAACCCTTATACGGGTTGTTGCTCGATTAGATTCAATGAATAGAGATGTGGTTGAAGGTGTGATTGTGTATCCTCTGTAAGGATGAAGATCATGTTGTTCTATGTTCCTTTCTATTTAACACTTATTATTGGGCTTTCCTTATGGGCCATGCAAACGATCATCGCAACCAGAGTGGTTACGAGGAACCGGGACTAAACAAACAAATGCCTCATTTCAATCGAAGAAAGAAAGAAGAAAAATCAGAAGAGTCACCACCTAATTTTATTTTGGATTCCTCTATCGGAGAGGAGAGAGAGTAAATAGTCGATAAAACTCTCAAAAGAAAAAGGTGTGTACGGGAAGTGCAAAGGTATGGATAAAGAATCGGTCTTGCAATCGAAACTTGGGTTTGGAAGTCGATTACGCAAGGGGAAGGTATTAGCACAACTCACGTCCATGGTACTCCATATGAACCATTTTGGTTGTGTACGTATGTGGGTATTTATTTTCTTATTTCTATTTATTCTTATTTACAAAAATGAGTGTGATGGAGAGAGTTTTGGGATTTTTATTATTGTGCTCGCCAAGGATTATGGCCCTTGTGCCTACGTATTACTCATTGGCTGATGGGGAATCAGAGCTCCGTAGTTCGGAGTAGAAAATGTTTGTGTGTTAGTTGATTTTACCTTTGAGAAAAGGGTTTTCGGTGTGAATCCCTAAGGCATAAAAATGGAGTTTGATGGGTTGAATTGTTTTTACCTTGAATAGGGGTTTATGAAAAAAGAGTTTATGATTAGATTTCACTAAAGCCTATGGGTGGAGGTGAAACTTCCATACAAAAAAGTCAAGCGTCTTGTGTCCAAAATAATCAGAGTAAGGGTAGGAAAGCTTCATTCTTAATCATTCTCCACCACTTAAGGCTCGTGGCGTAGAATACCAACCGTGGTTTTAATGTATTTTGAATTTGATTAAAAAAATGTTGCTTGACTTTGGATTAAGGGCTTGTTTATTTTATTATGAGATTGGGCAGTGCAACATGTATCCAAAGTAACCAATAGAAAAGTAAAGGGTCTCATTGTAAGGTAGCCCAAGAGAAAGCCTTGTGTGTGCAAAGGTGATCTAAGTTAAACAAAGGATGATAGTTTTGAAAACATGTCCCTCTAGGATGGTACCATGATGAAATTACTACAACCGGTATGCAAGTTACAGATGAAATCCAAAGTTAACAGAGTATCACAAAGATATGGAAGTGTCCTCCAAGCAAAGGTCCTAAATGAGATCCTCTAAGTCTAAACTAATTAAGTGCATGTTTATTTATTATTCTTTACTCCATTGTCATCATACATTAAAAACAACAAAAACATGATAAAGTGATAAGACCAAAAATATTCATTTCACTTAATCAACTTGGACTTAGAGGATCTCATTTAGGACCTTTTCTTAGAGGACCTTCCCATATCTTTATGATACTCTATTAACTTTGGATTTCATCTATAACTTGCATACTGGTTGTAAGAGTAGCATCATGGAAACCATTATCTTTTGTTTAACTTAGGTCACTTTTGCACACACAAGGCTCTCTCTTGGGCTGCCTTACAATGAGACCCTTTACTTTTCTATTGGTTACTTTGTATACCTGTTACATTGCCCAATTTCATAATCAAATAAACAAACCCTTGATCTAACGTCAATCAGGATTTTCTTAATCAAATTTAAAATATATTAAACCTACGATAACTATTGTGCGCCACGAGTCTTAAGTGGTGGAGAATGAGTAAGAATGGAGTTTTCCTACCCTTACTCTGATTATTTTGTACAAAATACGCTTGGCTTATTTGTTTGGAATTTTGACCTCCACCCATAAACTTTATTGCAATCTAATCACAAACTCTTTTTCATAAATCCTTATTCAAGGTAAAATCAACACAACCCATCAAATTCATTTTTGTGCCTTAGGGCGCCACCCCTAAAACCCTTTTCTCAAAGGTAAAATCAACCAACATACAATCATTTTCTACTCCGAACAACGGAACTCTTATTCCTCATCACCCAGTGAGTGATATGTAGGCACAAGGGCCATAGTCCGTGGTGAGGACAAATGGTTACCATGGACATGAGGGGTGATAATACTTTCCCCTTGCGTAACCGACTTCCAAACCCAAGTCTTAGTTGTGAGACCGATTTTTCATTTGTACCTTTGCACTTCCCGTGCGCACCTTTTTCTTTTGAGGGTTTTATCGACTATTTCCCCTCTCATCTCTGATAGAGAAGTCCAAAATAAAATTCGGTGGCGACTCTTATGATTTTCCTTCTTTCTTTCTTCAATTGAAATGAGGCATTCATTTGTTCAGTCCCGGTTCCTCGTAACCATTCCGGTTGTGACAACGACCTAGAACAATTTCCCCTAGCCTTTGTTCCTACGTCATAGAGTGGGGATTTTGTCGAGTTCATCTTCAGTTCACCCTATAGTGGAAGAAAATAAAGATCCTGAATAGGGCGTTGATGTCTTTGGGAATATGTTCATTAAATATCTCCCTTGTGATTAGTCATGCTTCACAAGTACGCCCCTACATGTGTCCCTACATCTTACGGTAATGATTCCCTATATTACTAAGGCATTTGAATGTTCTCAAACATCTTTTTATAAGATCTCAACCATTAGTGGTGCGGTTCACACTTGCCAACGTTGAGGATCGCATGGTTTATCTTCCCTATGGGTTATATAAAGAGTTCTAGGGTTATAATGATCCCTTTTTCTCCATGTTGAGATCTCTCCTTTGTAAATTTTTATATTTTTTTAATCTCCTCCCATTGGCCATTGATTATGACATACTTGAGCTACCTTTTCTGGTAGAATAAACAACATGTAGGTCACTTAGCTCATCTTTTCAAGGTAATGTCCGAGTTTGAACTTTCTCTTCTTTTCATGCTTGCTTAATTTATTAGGGTTTCTAAAGATGAGATATATGAATATTTATTCTTTATGTTTCATAGTTATATAATTCCTCTTGCTATAGATGACTTTCGTGGGGTTCCAATTTTTTCTTTGTGTTGATCATATGCTTTCCCCACAACTATTTCTTCAATGTGTTTGACATCTTACTTTTACATTGACAACTCTCAACTCCAATTCCGAAGGGAGACAAAAGACACCTCTTCAGTTTGAATGGATCAAGAGACGTTGGATAAATTGGCTCAAAGGTCTTACAAAAAATGGATAATAGTTTCAAGGTTGATTTATTTTGCTAGTCGCTAAAATAAAACGAAAAAATGCCTTTATCATATCAATGTGCACATGTAAACAAAGAATTTCAACAAGAGTCAAGTCAAGTTCTAGAGTAACTAATAAACATGAGTGAAATCACACAAGAAAGAAAAATAAATGTAAATTTTTACTTCATCCATTAGAAGGCCTAAATTCTCAACAAGGATAATGATATACCGCAATTGAGGCATAATTTAGAATTAAGTCCAACTTACCACAATATGCCACAAATATTTAGTCAAGATAACGAAGAAACTACTTGCACGACATATGCAACCCAAAAACCAACGAAAAAGCATGCATTTATTTGATTTTATTTAAAATAGAAAATAAGAAAATAACACAAACAAAGAAAATGTTGTTCCTTTTGGATTGACTGCATTTTGAAAACAACATCATGGAGAAGTGATCAAGTTTTCCAACCTACTTCAAGATGATATTCTGGTGCATAAGGGACACGTGTTAGACACAATGTCACAACATGTGGTAACAACATTTGGGCCTTCCTCAACAGGCCAAATTATTGCATTTTGTAACAAATTTTCTATTGAAGATTCAATTAGATTTTATTGCTTTTATTTAGAAATATGATTATATGATTTATGGGACAGTTGTGAAGATCATATCAAGTTTAAATGTGATTTAAATTTGAATTTGAATTAAATCAAATCATATCTTTCCGTTGGAGATATTCAGGGAACAAATAATATCCAACTTATTGTGCAAAGATTCTGGACAAAATTAAAGCTAATATCGAAGGAAAAAACCCATAATACTTTTTCTATATAAGGAGCTTAAGATATCAATTGGAAAGCAAGTAATATTCGTTGAAGATATAGAGTGCTAAGGTTTCTAGTCCTTGTTATTGATTTATGTACACCTCGTTGTTTCAGTAACTTGGCATAGAAGGATTGTCTAGATGAGTTATAATATTTAACATTGATAATTGGGTTAAACATCAATCACTAGGATTTAGTGATAGAGATAAAGTGAGAGGGGTTCTCATATATAGGAGGAAACCTAAATAGAAAGGCACTGGGTAGTGTTAGGAAGAGGCATTGAAAAATATAGAGGTTGTTGTTGCTTGTAATATTAAATGTACTAAACTACTAATAGTGAATTTCCTTTCTTGGGTTGGAAGCCAATCCTCCGGACGTAGGTAATGTTGCATTGAATTGGGTTACCAATTACTGTGTTCTTTATTACTTTTCTTCTCTATCGTCTTGTACGATTGAATCTGTGTTTATTATGGCGATTATGGTTTAACTTGTCGAACTAGTTGTCTTGGACATCATGTTCAACATATGTCCCCTAAGGAACAAAATTTCAATTGACATTAGAGCAGGCACTGATAAGGGCCAAATTATGGTGAATATTTGCATTTATTAGAGCAGACACTGATAAGGGCCAAATTATGTTCTCAGATTCATAAGTCAAAACCACGACTTTTATGTGAATACTAACTTTAGTAGATTATCTTGTAAATATTGTATAATTTAATCAATTGCAACTCATTTTGTAGGTATGTTTGCATAGGAAGAGCATTGGTCATGAAAAGACAAAGAAACGACTTCAACATGCATTTTTGGATCAAAGTAGACCTGCAAGATGGGGATAGGTGCGGTTGAAGTGCCATCATAAGAATAAATCCATAGGAGTTTGCGGTGAGCACCAGATACCTGCAATAAGCAACATTTAGGGTGAATTAAGTTGTTTGACTACTAGCTGCGCTTAGCGCAGCAGAATAGGGCTAAGCACGAGTGACTTTTTCAGAATTGTATAATAACTTTTCCATTTCATATTTTGAAGGACACACACTATTTTGGAGAGAGAAATACACCAACAAAGAGAAAAAAAAAACTCAGAATCAAGGAAATTGAAGCTGAATACGCAACCATTATCAACTACTCAACTTTGATGCATATCTCTTCTCTTTTCTCGTGAATCCTACTACCATGATGGTGTGTAAATAAATCTCTTGTGTCAGGATTGGATGTAATTAATTTTACTTGTATGTATTTATTCTGATCATTGTTGTGTGAACTAGTTATGAATCAATATTGATGTTATCTTTGTTTTCATGTTAATTTTATGGGTTTGAATCATTATTGAGTAATATCTTTCAAGTATTGACCTAAGATCATCATATATCCAACACCAAATTCTAGAAATATATTTGGGATTTGATATTCACTTGTATCAAGTCTTAATTTTATCATAGTGCTTAATAGGTAGAGAGATCATTAATTAAACAATACGGTAAAGCCCACGTAATCGGTTAGACATAAGCGATGTCGAAGAGTGATACATGATAATAGTAATGAATAACTATGTTCACATACTAGATTAGTTGAATACATATGAAATAAGTTAATGAAATCTAATCCTGACATTTTTCTCTAGTTGTTAATTTCTAAACATTTATTATTGTTACAACTCAATACTTTCCATAATCAAAATTTCTTATGAATCTTTCCTTAAAATCGTATTAATTATTGAATGGTCATGATATCACACTAACCCCTGTAGACACGATACAGACAATACTTACCCCATAAAAACAATTTCATCAAAATGGCACCATTGTCGGGGATTTGCGTATAGATATTGCAAGCATAACAACAATTTCTATTATTGTAAGTAATTTTGCACTTATATATTTTTACATTGTTATATATTTTATCCATCATATTCGTTCACTTGTGTGGTTAGGATTTCAGAATAATGTTTATGCGAGGAAGTTTACCGATAGATCAACTTATTTTTTATCTTGAAATTGAAAAAACAGCTCGTAAAAACAACAACAAAACTAGAAAGTGAAAGCAACTAGCCAGACAAAGGAACCAACAAGAAGGAACTTATACTTCTACTTCTTCAATAAATCCTAAAACTAAAGTCATGGCTACACTAATTCTTGTTAGAGAGCCTTGTGTTAGTAGCCTAAGAAGGAATGCTCATGTTGTCAGACATGCACAGAATGCAAGAAACCCATAGATGAAAATCAGACTGCTTTAAATCTTATATGCAAATCCTTTTACGGGACTTGGCCATGAAGATCCATACACTTGCCTTACCAAGTTCTATGAGATTTCTAGTACACTTGGGGTTCCTAAAGTATAAGAAGAACATATATTCATGAGATTGTTTCCTCATTTATTGATTAGGAAAGCAAAAGAATGGTACCTTGGCCAACCAACTTAGACTATGGAAAATTAGAATGCACTTGAGTAAAAAAATTCTTGATAGGTTCTCTCCACACAACAGATTTATGAAGGCCAAAACCTTCATTGCTGTATTTTATCAAGGCTCAAGTTAATCACTTTGTGAAGCATGGGAGCGATACAAGTCAATGTTGAAAAGATGTCTCAACCATGGTTTTGATGAGCTTACTCAGATTTATATCTTATGTAATGGACTTCAACCGAAACTAAAACTTCTTTTGGATGCAAATGCAGGTGGATCTTTAATGTCTAAGAGTGTAGAGGATGCAATTGCTAATATTGATATAATAGAACTCAATGATCACTAAGTTAAGAACAATAAAGGTCTTTCACAAAAGAAAAATGGAATAATTAAATTAGAAACAAATTATGCAATTTTGGCTCAGAATAAACTATTAACTCAAACAATGGAAGAACTTACAAAACAAATGTCCAAGCTTCAGTAAAAGCTCAAAGAAATGCAGGAATTCCCAAACAAACATCAACAGGTTGCATACTATGAACTTCGCAATAGAGATCATCCCAAGGGTTATTGTCCTCCGACGAACGAAGGGGTGAATTATATGGGAAATCAAAATCAATATCAAGATAGGCAAGCACCATATCAAGGTAATACTAGTTATCAATAAAGAGGAAACAAGCCACATTATGGCCAAGGGTGATGAGCAGAAGCAGGACCATCTAATAGACAAAATCCTTATCATAATTATAATCATAATCTTTAGCCACAAGATAAAAATTCAAAGATTAAGGACACTCTGAATCAGTGTATGCAAATGTCTATAACAAATCAAAAGAGCCTTCATGTAGCCATTAAGAACCTTGAAAATCAAGTTGGTCAAATAGCTAAGTAATTGGCTTATCAACAAGGAGGGACATTTACTGTACACACTCAAGCTAATCCAAAGGAATATTGAAAATCCATTCTAACTCAGAATGGAAAAGAAGTTGGCAAAGGAATTGGTGATAATATTGGCAAAGAGAAAGCTATGGTAGAAAAACAAAAAGGAGAACATGAAGAATGTGAGAGGGAAGTAGAACCCGAAAATAAAAAGGAAGAATTAGTTGAAAATGAAAATATTGAAAACTAAGGTTTAGAAAAAAAAAAGAGTAATGAAAAGAAGACAAAAGCTCAAAAAGTTCAAGAGGAGAAAGGGAAACTTAAGAGTTTTCCAGTGCAACACCCACCTTATCCAAATGCTCCTACCAAGAAAGAAAATTTGAGGCATTATGCAAGGGTTTTGAATATATTTAGTCGGTTACAGATAAATATTCCACTTTCTGAAGTTCCTGAACAAATGCCAATGTATGCTAAGTTCATGAAGGATATTCTCACAAAGAAAAAGAGGTATATGGATCAAGAGACTATAAACCTAGATGCTAGTTATAGTTCCATCATTCAAAGAACTATCCCACAAAAAGAAATAGACCTTGGGAGAGTTACATTACCTGTCATTATATAGAATGTAAACATTGGCAAAGCATTAGTAGATTTGGGTTCAAGCATACATTTCATTCTATTGTTCGTGGTTCGAAGGTTAGGTAACATTGAAGTTAAACATACAAAGATAACACTTCAGTTGGCTGACAAATCTATCACCCGTCCATCAGGAATAGATGAAGATGTTTTGGTTAAGATGGACAAGTTATTATTTACAATTGATTTTGTTGTGATGGATATTGAAGAGGATGATGAGCACCTTTGATTTTAGGCCAGACGTTCATGAAAACCTCCAGAATGTTGATAGATATTGATGATGGATTGATGAAGCAGTGTTGATAGATATTGAATACGTGAAAGCGACAGTTCCTATTAAATGGATTCTTTTCAAGAGTAGAAAATATTGCACCATAAGTAGTTCTATTTAGACAATTGAAACATCGTTTAACTGATGTGAAACACATTCAAACCTGTCTTTATCTGCACTATATTTATTATTTCCTTTATTTACTGTTATTTTGCGACATCAATATCTCTTTTGTACCGCCTTAGATAAACATCGTAACAATAGTAATCAGTAGATTGACGATTTGGTCTTTGTGGGATCAATATTCTTTTATATTACTCTGACGCGATTCGTGCACTTGCGAATAGAGCGATCACCAGGTTTGGTGATTCCACAAAACTTCAAAGTCCCGGATTTTGACAAGTACAAAGGGATTAGCTGCCCTAGAACTCACCTCAAAGCTTATTGTCGCAAGATGGCATCCCACATCAGCAATGATCAACTCTTGATTCATTACTTCCAAGATAGCCTCAGTGGGGCATCTTTGGAGTGGTATATGCAGCTAAAGAGAGGATAGGTCCAGTCATGGAGAGATCTCACTGAAGCCTTTCTTAGGCATTACCAATACAATACTTACCTGGCACCCAATCGTACCCAGCTGCAAGACATGACTCAACGTAATAATGAGTCATTTAAGGAATACGCCCAGCGGTGGAGAGAGCTTGCAGCTCGTGTCCAACCCCCTCTACTTGATAAGGAACTAATTGATATGTTTATGGGGACTCTTCATGCTCAATACATGGAGAAAATGGTAGGATCCAGCTTCCCAACTTTCACCGAGGTTGTTTCTGTGGGGGAACGAATTGAGAGCCAAATCAGAAAAGGAAAGTTGCCATGCACCGCCAACGCCTCAAGTGGAATGTAGAAATCATATCCTAACCTCCCGAAGAAGCCAAAAGGTCAGGCCAATTCCATAATGGGAGGAGGGGGACATAGGGGACATCCATATGTTCCCATACCTTACCATTAGGTTGCCGCTGTCATGCCAACACCATATCAGCTGTCATATTAACAGCCAATTTACCAACAACAACACCAAAATCAACAGCAACGTGTTCCACAACAATGTCAACCTAACCAACAGAGAGTAAGAAGGCCAGAAAGACATTTTGATCCTTTGCCAGTACCATATAGTCAGATCTTTCCTTATCTGCTAAAAGGTGGATCGGTTACCTTGAAAGAGCTAACGCATGTGATTCCTCCCTATCCACAAGGCTATGATGACAATGCTCATTATGAGTATCATATGGATGCCCCCGGGCACACAGTGGAGAATTGTAAGGCTTTGAAACATAAAGTTCAAGACCTGATTGACTGTAAGGCAATTTCTTTCATGCCAGTTAGCCCAAATATTGCGACAAACCCCATGTCAGTGCATGCAGAGTCGTAAGTGAATTTCGTTAAAGGGATTGCCGATAATAAGCTTCATACCGGCCTGAACAAGCAGAACAATTTCTAACGAAGCTAGTCCAACAGCAAATCAAGAAAGGAAATCTCAATTCCTCAATGAAGGCAATCATTATGCCATATTACTATTTTGCATTCTTGTAATTTGTTCTCGTTTGTCTAAGTATTGTTTGCTTTAAGCATTGTTATTTGTATTTGGTCTTATCAACGAAATGATTATGCATGTTTTGAATCAATCTTTTTGTATTCACTCATTTATTGCAAAGCACGAACACATACTTTTCCACTTCACTTTCTTTATCATACTATTTTTAGTGAATATTGGAAGGAGAATGAAGAAAACGAAATACCCATAATTGTTAATGGTGTGCTTTCGGGTAAAACCATGATGATGATGTACAGGCATTGTTTCAAATCCCTAAACACTGGAGAGATAAGGAGTTAATCCCTAGTTAACCACTTTGATCCTAGAAGTAGGTGTTTCTTTCGGATCTACAAACCTTATGTTTAACCCGGGGCAGGGTAGTGTTTAGTTAACTTGACTACACGTTCAAAACTACAAGATGAGACATCCCGTCTAAGTATCAACCATATGTCATTCTTCGTACACATCCTGAAGTGTCGAAAGAACCATGTAAAATAAAAAATAATGACGGTTGTTTTTCAATAATCGTTGACTTGGCAGTAACAACCTCTATAAAAGAATCAATAAAAAAGCCCGCTAAGTCGATACCCCCTGAAAGGAGACTTAGGAAAAAAAATTGGGGCAACCCCGATGGACTAAAAGTTTCAAAAATCGGTCCAGGCAAAAGTTAGGGATCAAGACAAAAAATCAAAAGAGGTAACGAAAACCCTCAACAAAACAAAACAAGATTCAGTGACCACCATACCAAAATCAAAGGGTCACCGACATCAAAAAATAAGGTGGGTGCCATTTCAAGCGAATCTTCAATCCTCATATTTACACCGTCAGACTCTTTTACGAATGTGTATGTTGAATTAACTGAACGTAGGTTTGGAGATCATCATGAAGAAGGAGTGGGTTAAAATAAACTTTGAGCCTTATATCCTCTTATTTCAATAACCGTGAACCAAGCCATGTTACAACCTTCAAAAGACCTAATTGAAGTAAGGTTTATTCTGAAAGCATACTACAGCAAGGTTGCGTAAACCGACTCCTAGAGATTTGCTAATCTTCTATTCTCGTTGTATCATTCGCACACTAGCTAAATCAACCCCGCATTTGGACCCATGGTCCACTCGTCACACACTACCACAACCTTCCAAATGAATGATTGTTTTTGAAAACTTGCATAAACATCGCATTAAAATTACCATTTCTTGAATGAACAGTTTTAACTGTAAGTCAATACTTGACATCAGGGAAATTCCAACAAGGGGCAATTAGAGAGGTACTTGATAGTTGGTGCTGACACGAATCAAAACCACCTCGTAATCATATAGATCAGGGGCATGGCATCTTTTGATAATGTTTACCTAAGAAGTAGTCAGTATAAGACAAATTTCCAAGCATCAGTTGATCAGGGAGGAAAGTCACTTCAATATTCCGTCTGTCCAAGGCAAGTCCCGCAAAAGCTCAATCAGGGGCAAGTTATACCAGGAGTACAGTGAAAACCAACTCCTAAAGATCAATCGATTAAAGAGAATCATTTCGAGAACCAGCTAATCAGGGGAAGACCATTGTAAGATTTAGACATTGGAGGAAACAAACTCACCCCATGTCATGGGATAATCACTCCTAAAAGTTACCTTTTAAGGAGAATTCCTTTAAATACCCTACAGACTGGGGCAAGACAGGTTACAAAGGGGAAATTTCCCTGCATATCTTCAAGTCGATCAAGCAGACTGTGTTAGACACTAGTGACTGTTTGAATTTGCAACAAAAATGTTGAAGGTTCATGCTAGTGAAACATCATATATGGACAAGAATCCTTAGGGCATGTCAAAAGCATAATCACCATGCACTGATCATATCACTGTGCTCATTTATAGGCCATCCAGACCCATCAGAAGAAGAAGTCGAGATCTTCTCAAGGACAAAGACACAATGTATCAGCAAGAAATCAAACTTGGGGCACCGAGAGTATCCATATCCGTTGTTTGATCATCATATCATCAACTACCTAATGTAGGGAAGTTAGATCCTTCCACCAACCAATAGTCCCATCCATAGTGGCAATTACCAAAAAAACAAAATTCGCTTTGTTGGCATCCATATAAAAACAAATACAATCAACATTGGTATCCAGAAAAGACATCGCCTTTGAAAAAGGGAGACGGATCCCAAATAAACCAAACATTTTTTGCATTTAAACATGCATCACATGCATCACCTCATACATAACGTTTCAAAATAAGAGTATGTCATGCATCATGGCATACATATCATTTATCCACATAACACGAATCAGAGTCCAGGGTTAATCTTAAGTATCCTGGTCAATCCTCAGTTACGTCCTTGGTATTTTTCTCCGAATAAGTCCCTACCCTGTGTGGTTTCCTCATTGGGTGTTCCCCGTCGAATTATATTCTTTAACCTTTTGTTGATAAGATGTGATCCTTAGTTAAAGTCAATGATTTCTTTGAATAAATTCCTACCTTGTTTGTTTCTCATTGAGCGCTCCTCAGTGAGTTGTTTCCCTTAACCTTTTGTTGACGGAAATTATATCTTTCCAAGAATATTTTTCTGCAACTTTTGCTATTGATACCCCCAAGCAAGTCTTACCCATTAATGTCCCGATACTACCCAATAAAATTTGTTTTATTGACCTTTTGTTAATAGCTTCATTACCAAACAAGTTGGTTCCATTGAACTTTTGTCGGTAGTTTTATTTTCTAACAGGTTTTCTCAATATCACCCTTTTGATGGAAGTTATTTACTCAATAATATTAATCATCTCCCTTTTGTTGATGGTCGTCATCCTTTTGGTGATGGTAATCTTCGAAACTATTGTGGCTTATTGTTATCCTTTTGGTGGTAACAAGTTTTGTTGTTTAATCTTACCGTCATCCTTTTGGTGATGAAGATCTTTGTCCTTACGGTTTAACCATCATCCTTTTGTTGATGGTGATCTTTGTTATTATGTCTAATCATCATCCATGGTATCAAACTATAGTTGGACGACTGCATCTGACCCTTGCCTTTCATCTTGTTGGAAAAAAACTTAACTGCACTATAGACTCTGCCGATTTTTGCACACGCCATCATACAGTGTATTGAGGGTGACCACCTTTGGCTGTACTTGTTCCTCATTCATCAGGTTGAATAGCTCACGTGCTTTATCTATATTACCAGCTTTGCATAACCCATCAAGCAAACAAATTATATGCAATAGCGTTTGGCATATTTTCTTCTCCGTTTTTGTCTCTTCCAACAAACTCAAACCGTCTTCCTCCCTCCCAACTTTACAAAGTTCATTAATCAGAAGTATTATACAAGACCAGCTACAAAACGCAATAGACTTGTAGAATACAAGGTAAAGTCCACTTGAAGTCGTGGTTAAAAGTGTCCAATGAGTCGTACCTGACAAAATCCACACAAGGGAAAACCATGAGCAAGGTAGGAACAAATTTGGAATAGCAACGTCATAATATATATAGATGAGATTCGAGATACAAGGCATTCCAAGTCACAATCAATACGTATGAACCATAAAGCTAAAACTGCACAAGAAAATGGTAAGGTTAAAACTGGTAAGGAAAATAATGAGGTTACAACTGCTGAGGAAAGTAGTTCTAATCGTCGAGAGGAAATGGCAGAGCTTACTACAGAGTTAGTTAATACCAATATCACTACCTATCAAGAAAGCGGCGATGCTGCTACAAAAGTTTGTGTTGGAGGAATTCCCTACTATTCAAATAAGGATGACATTCATAGTTATTTTGAAATTTGTGGCGCCGTCACTGAAATTAACTACATGACTGTTCCTAACACTGGAAATCTCAGAGGAATTGCAATAATCATTTTTATTTTTAAATACTGAAGACAGCACTCGCGTTGGACCAAAGTATTTTGTCTGGGAGGCAGGTCCGGATAAGCTGTGCAGTTCCTCTGAGTAAAAAACCAGGTGCAGGTGAAAAAAGTCAGTCGCAGGCTCGAAGCCAAACGCAGTTGAAAAAACCAGGTGCAAGTTCTAACCCAGGCGCAAGTGAAAATTAGTTGCAGGTTCTAAACCATGTTCAGGGTAAACACAACCAAGACCTGTAGCAAATCACCAACATGAATTGAATACACCCGTACCATTATCATACAACACAATGAGATATATGATTTAGTGCTATAATACCTACAACATTGCCACTCCTCTTGAAAACCTGCAAGATGTTTTCCCAAAGAGAAAAAAAAATATAAGGTAACCTCCAAAATAAAAGCCAGACATCATAATCAGCCTAAGGAAGTTTTAATTAAGACTTTTTGAGAGAAGAATGAAATGTAGAGCGCCCTGTCCGAAATTCCAAAGACATGAAAGTCCAAACCGTCCAAGAAGAATCTTGACTAACTGCAAACTATAACGAATGAATTAATAGCAGACCAATTCCATCAACATATTCACGTAAAAATGTTGAATTCAAAAGATGATGTCATACCAAAGGAGGAGACCACCCGAGTGATGAAACAGATTGAAATACATCACTACAGACAAAAATACAAAAACGGATTGGTTTTCAACAAATTAAGGATTTACAATCGGCCCCCACCAAATCAAAGACAAATCGTTTTTTAACGTATTGATTCTACAATATCTGCCAGCGGATGATTGGAAGACCAACCATTTCACTCTATATAAGTGTAGATGTTTTTGATTGGATGCATTTTGTGTTAAAACACTAACTGTACTCTGATGTCTTGACTGATGTCATGACATACTTGAGTAGTATGCTGCAGGATTAGCTAATACAGGATTTACTGAATGTCAAACTGGATGTTATGACATTCATCCCTGACAGCAGATACTGAACTATAGAATAGTTGGTTTTTCTGTTATATCTCAGTATTTATTTCAGTCTGTTTTTCAGGAGAATAATAGACCTAGCACATAGCCTATTGTCTGAATGTCAAACTGAATGTTATGACATTCATCCTTGACAGCAGATACTGAATTATAGGCTGGTTGGTTTTTCTGTTATAGCTCAGTATTTAGTTCAGTTTGTTTTTTAGGAGAATAACAGACCTAGCATATGGCCTATGTTCTGGACGTCAAACTGAATGTTATGACATTCATTCCTGACAGCATATGCTAAAGTGTAGGCTAGTTAGTTTTTCTGTTTCAGTATTTTTCTCAGGCTATTTTTTAGGAATCTAACAGCTGAGCTAAAATCCAGGAAACTAACAACTGAGCTACAATTAAGAGGCCTAGTATATAGCCTATTTGTTAGCACCCTAATATGTGGAAATTAGGTTAACTTGCTTAACCTTAATTTTAGGAAATACAAGTACAAGGCCCAAGTGCTGCATTATAAAAGGATGGCAATCCTACTTTCAGCAACTCAGGGGTTTGAAGCCTGAAGAATTCATTAGATCATCATATTTCACTGTTGCACTTTAATTGTGTTTTGTATTAGGTTGTATTTGTGAGCCAAGCAATTATCACCTAGATGATTGCATTGGAATAGGGTGTTCATTGAGTTGCAATTGTTGTGTCACTCTAAGCTTTTAAGTGTGAGTGCTGTGTTTCTTAATTAAAGCTGTTAAGCACAATCAAGAGTTGTTTGAAGTATAACTTCGCCATTGACTTTAAACTAATTAAAGGTTGTAATCATTGTGGTGATTGAGGGGGAGTGAGTAGGAACTCTGGTCTTAGTTTAAGATTGAAATTGCATTGGGTAGGTCTTAGGTGATAGGATTAAACAGTTGGTTTAAGTCATGAATTAATACTGCTTATAGTGGATTTCCTCCCTGGCTTGGTAGCCCCCAGACGTAGGTGTGTTTGTCACCGAACTGGGTAAACAATTGTCTGTGTTATTTATTGTCCTTTACATTTACGTTTTGCATCATTCTTGTCTGCGCAGAATTGGATATCATAACATCCAGTGTGACATCGATAGTCTGTTACTAGAATTTCAATTGGCATCAGAGCAGGGACCCTGCCTATTAATTTCTGGGTGAGATCTAGGGACGTTACTTTCTAGTACCATGGACAAGGATGTAGGATTCTCAAATAGACCACCCATGCTGGATGGTTCTAACTACGATGACTGGAAACCTCGTATGATAGCCTTCTTGAGGTCTCTGGATAGCAAGGTCTAGAGAGCTGTCAACCAAGGGTGGGAACATCCAACGAAGACAGGTAAAGATGGAATCACTATGCAAATTCCTGAAGAAGAGTGGGACAAAGAACAAGAGGCATTAGCCCTTGGAAACTCTAAGGCCTTGAATGCACTGCTCAATGGGATAAATAAGAACATCTTCAGACTGGTGCATCACTGTGAGCTGGCTAAAGAAGTTTGGAATACTCTCAAAACAACTCATGAAGGTACCTCCAAGGTGAGGATGTCTAAACTTCAGATGCTGACTACCAAGTTTGAAAATCGGAAGATGAAAGAGGATGAGACTATTCATGACTTCCACATGAATATTCTTGAAATTGCCAACACTTCTGGTGGCTTAGGAGAGAAAATGTCTGAAGAAAAACTTGTAAGAAAGATTGTCAGATCATTGCCCAAGAGATTTGCCATGAAGGTCACTGCTATAGAAGAGGCTCAAGATATCTGCAAAATGAAGGTTGATGAGCTTATTGGTTCTCTCCAAACTTTTGAAATGGGCTTGTGTGAGAATGTTGAAAAGAAAAACAAAAGCATAGCTTTTGTATCAAATACTGAAGAGGATTCAGAAGAAGGAAATATTGGAGGTGATGAAAGCATATCAGAAGCTATAGCCATGCTTGGAAGACAGTTCAACAAGTTCATAAAGAAGATTGATCAGAAAGGTAGACCAAATGTCAAGAACATTTCGTCTGACATCAGTAAAAGATCAACATCTGAAGAGAAGTTCAACCAAGGCAAGGGAATCCAGTGTCATGGATGTGAAGGTTTTGGACACATTAGAGCTGAATTCCCTACGTTCCTCAAGATACAAAAGAAGGGACTATTTGTCGCCTGGTCTGAAGGAGACTCTGAGAGTGAATATGAAGAAGAATCTGCTAAACATGTCACTGCACTAACTTGTGTATGTGCCTCTGATGATGACTCAAGTGGAGATGAACTTACAATTGATGAACTTGCTGCTTCATATAAAGAGTTGTGTGTCAAAAGTGCAGAAGTGTGTATACAAGGAGAAAAGCAGAAGAAACTCATCAGGGAGCTGAAAGCTGGGAAGAAGAAGCATGTCACAGTCATAGATGGTCTAAATGGTGAGATAACCGTGCTGACTTCTAAGCTAGATCAAATGACAAAATCCATCAGAATGCTGAATAAAGGAACTGACACTTTGGAAGAGATTTTAAAGGTGGGACAGAAATCAGGAACCATGTCTGGTTTAGGCTTTGTTAAGAAATCCTCAACTGAACGCAAAAGCTCAAAGGCTGAAGTTCAGAAAATCAAGCAGAAGTCACAACAATGTCACAACATCAGGGAAACAGGAGGAGCAACCATCAGAAGAAGAAATTTCAAAGATGGAGATGTCACTACTGTGGTAGATTTGGTCACATAAAACCCTTCTGTTATAGGTTGCATGGTTATCCTAACCAGTCCCCTCAAGTCAGACCTAAGCAGAAGGAATCTAAGCATAATGCCCCCATCAAGAAACAACATTGGGTTGCTAGGTTAGCTCACACAGCTCTAAGGGCATCTACCAGAGAAGACTGGTATTTTGATAGTGGTTGCTCAAGACATATGACTGGTATGGAGAACTTATTGGTGGAAATACAGCCTCATACTACCAGTTATGCGACCTTTGGTGATGGAGCTAAAGGAAAAATCAAAGGTGTTGGTAAGCTGGACAGTCCTGGAGTTCCAGAACTGAATAATGTGATGTTAGTGAAAGGACTAACTGCTAATCTCATCAGCATAAGCCAGCTATGTGATCAAGGTTTCTATGTTCAGTTCACTAAGGAAGTATGTGTTGTGATGAATGGAGATAATCAGAAAGTTATGAGAGGATCCAGATCCAAAGATAACTGCTATCTATGGGAACCTAAAGTCTCAAACTACTCCTCAATGTGCTCCTTAGCCAAGGAAGATCAGGAGGTGAGGTTTTGGCATAGACGACTTGGACATCTTCATTTAAGAGGAATGAAGAAGATCATATCCAAGGAAGCAGTTAGAGGAATCCCAAAGATGCTTATTGATGAAGGAAGAGTCTGTGGAGAATGCCAGGTTGGCAAGCAAACCAAGATGTCACATCCTAAGCTAGGACATTCTACAACATCCAAAATTCTAGAACTCTTGCACATGGACCTAATGGGACCTATGCAGGTTGAAAGTCTTGGTGGGAAGAGATATGTGTATGTGGTTGTTGATGACCATTCCAAATACACATGGATAAGCTTCATCAAAGAAAAATCAGATGCATTTGATGTCTTTAAAGATCTGTGCATCAGACTCCAAAGGGAAAAGGATAGTTGTGTTATCAGAATAAGGAGTGACCATGGGAAGGAGTTTAAAAACTCCAAGTTTGATGATTTCTGCTCATCTGAAGGAATTAAGTCATGAGTTTTCCTCACCTATTACTCCTCAGCAAAATGGAATAGTTTAAAGGAAAAATAGAACTATTCAAGAATCTGCAAGAGTTATGATTCATGCAAAAAAGCTTCCTATGCACTTTTGGGCTGAAGCTATGAATACAGCTTGCTATGTTCACAATAGAGTTACCTTGAGAAAGGGAACCTCTTCCACTCTGTATGAAATACGGAAAGGCAGAAAACCTACGGTGAAGTACTTTCATATCTTTGGAAGCAAATGTTACATTCTTACAGATCGTGAACAGAGAAGGAAAATGGACCCCAAAAGTGATGAGGGTATATTCCTGGGATACTCTACTAACAACAGAGCTTACAGAGTTTTCAACTCCAGAACCAATGTCCTGATGGAATCCATAAATGTGATTGTGGATGATAAAGATGAAGGATCCAATGTCATAGAGGATGCTGGAACATTCCTTGAGACTTCAACAGACATACCAGTCAAGACTGAAGAGGTATAGGATACTCCTCCTGAACTTGAGGTAGATGCATCCAACAAGGTTCCTTCTATCAGGATTCAGAAAGACCACCCTAAGGATCTTATCATAGGGGATCCAAATAGTGGTGTGACTACCAGATCAAGGGAGAATAGCTCAAATTCCTGTTTTGTATCCAAGGTTGAACCAAAAAATGTGAAAGAAGCCCTGACTGACGAATATTGGATCAATGCTATGCAAGATGAACTGGAGCAGTTCAAAAGGAATGAAGTATGGGAGTTAGTTCCACGACCTGAAGGGACTAACATCATTGGTACCAAGTGGATTTATAAGAACAAGTTTGATGAGAAAGGAGTAATCACTAGGAATAAAGCAAGACTAGTGGCACAAGGGTAGACTCAAGTTGAAGGGGTTGACTTTGATGAGACTTTTGCACATGTTGCAAGGCTTGAGTCAATAAGATTGCTGTTAGGTGTTGCCTGCATTCTGAAGTTCAAATTGTTCCAAATGGATGTGAAGAGTGCCTTTTTAAATGGCTACTTGAATGAAGAAGTCTATGTAGAACAACCTAAAGGGTTCTGTGATCCTAACCTGCCATAACATGTGTACAAGTTAAGGAAAGCTTTGTATGGGTTGAAGCAAGCTCCTAGAGCTTGGTATGACAGGTTGACTGAATTTCTGACCTCTAATGGGTACAGAAAAGGAGGGATAGATAAGACCTTGTTTGTGAAGGATGAAGGTGGAAAAATCATGATTGCCCAAATATATGTGGATGATATTGTCTTTGGTGGAATGTCAGATAAAATGGTGAAACATTTTGTTAACCAGATGCAATCTGAATTTGAAATGAGTTTGGTTGGGGAATTGACTTATTTTCTTGGACTGCAAGTTAACCAAATGGAGGATTCTATGTTTCTCTCCCAAAGCAAATATGCCAAGAACATAGTTAAGAAGTTTGGTATGGATAATGCTAGTCATAAAAGAACTCCTGCACCTACTCATTTAAAATTAACTAAAGATGAAGGAGGTTCTAGTGTTGATCGATGCTTGTATAGAAGCATGATAGGTAGTCTACTATATCTAACTGCCAGTAGACCTGATATTGCCTATGCAGTTGGTGTGTGTGCTAGATACCAAGCAGAACCCAAAGTGAGTCACTTAAATCAAGTCAAGAGAATTCTCAAGTATATCAATGGGACTTGTGATTATGGTATGCTATACTCTCATGGCTCTGAGCCTGTCTTATCTGGGTATTGTGATGCTGATTGGGCTGGGAGTGCTAATGACAGAAAAAGCACATCAGGAGCATGTTTCTTCTTGGGAAACAATCTCATATCATGGTTCAGCAAGAAACAGAATTGTGTATCATTGTCCACTGCAGAAGATGAGTACATAGCAGCTGGAAGCAGTTGTTCCCAACTGGTATGGATGAAACAGATGCTGACTGAATACAATGTCTCTCAGAATGTCATGACATTGTTCTGTGACAATCTCAGTGCCATCAATATTTCAAAGAATCATATCCAACACAGCAGGACCAAACATATTGACATTAGACATCACTTCATCAGAGATCTGGTGGAAGACAAAGTGATTACCTTGGAACATGTAGCTACTGAACTACAACTTGCTGACATATTTACAAAGGCTTTGGATGCTACTCAGTTTGAAAATTTAAGGGGAAAATTGGGAATATGCCTTTCTGAGGAATTATAGCAACTAAGGATGTTAGGAATGTATTGTTTAATATTTCAAACTATTAAACAATTGAAAGTGTGCTCTGATTGGTCAACAGATCGTAGCTGTTTCACTTGCAACAAGTGTGTTAACACGATGTTAAGGGGATATCCTAACATGAGACACCCTATGTACCTGCTGGAGTTCAAGAACATGCTCATGCAGAAGTGTTTCAAGATGTCATACACAAATTCATGGCATCTGATGTGGGTGTACCTGCTGTGAAGCAAGAATGTGTGTCTACTTGATCAAAGTTGTGAAGCAAGATCAAGAGTGTGCCTTCTTGATTGAAACTGTGAAGTAAAATCAAGATTATGTTTTTTTTGTTGCTGATTGGTTGTTTTGGTCTGTAATATTAAGTGTTGCTTTGGCAACATTTTTGACAAAAAGGGGGAGTAACACCTGTACCCCAGGACAACAGATTTGTTTGAACAGATCTATTTGAAGTTGAAGGTCCTCTACCAGAGGTTATGCTGCTATTTGAAGTTTTTAACTTTTATGTGTGCTGAGTGTGTTGTTGTTCAACTTCTATGTGTGCTGAGTGTGTTGTTGTTTAACTTCTATGTGTGTTGAGTGTGTGTTGTTCAACTTCTATGTGTGCTGAGTGTATTAGCTAATTTAATTCTCTGCTTGGATGTGTGCTTTCCGCTGCTGTGAACTCTGTTGTGATGCCAAGTTGTTTTAGCCAAAAACTTGCCAAAGGGGGAGTTTGTAGATGTTTTTGATTGGCTTCATTGTGTGTTAAAACACTAACTGTACTCTGATGTCTTGACTGATGTCATGACATACTTGAGTAGTATGCTGCAGGATTAGCTAATACAGGATTTACTGAATGTCAAACTGGATGTTATGACATTCATTCCTGACAGCAGATACTGAACTATAGAATAGTTGGTTTTTCTGTTATATCTCAGTATTTATTTCAGTCTGTTTTTCAGGAGAATAACAGACCTAGCACATAGCCTATTGTCTGAATGTCAAACTGAATGTTATGACATTCATCCTTGACAGCAGATACTGAATTATAGGCTGGTTGGTTTTTCTGTTATAGCTCAGTATTTAGTTCAGTTTGTTTTTTAGAAGAATAACAGACCTAGCATATGGCCTATGTTCTGGACGTCAAACTGAATGTTATGACATTCATTCCTGACAGCATATGCTAAAGTGTAGGCTAGTTAGTTTTTCTGTTTCAGTATTTTTCTCAGGCTATTTTTTAGGAATCTAACAGCTGAGCTAAAATCCAGGAAACTAACAACTGAGCTACAATTAAGAGGCCTAGTATATAGCCTATTTGTTAGCACCCTAATATGTGGAAATTAGGTTAACTTGCTTAACCTTAATTTTAGGAAATACAAGTACAAGGCCCAAGTGTTGCATTATAAAAGGATGGCAATCCTACTTTCAGCAACTCGGGGGTTTGAAGCGTGAAGAATTTATTAGATCATCATATTTCATTGTTGTACTTTAATTGTGTTTTGTATTAGGTTGTATTTATGAGCCAAGCAATTATCACCTAGATGATTGCCTTGGACTAGGGTGTTCATTGAGTTGTAATTGTTGTGTCACTCTAAGATTTTAAGTGTGAGTGTTGTGTTTCTTGATTAAAGTTGTTAAGCACAATCAAGAGTTCTTTGAAGTATAACTTCGCCATTGACTTTAAACTAATTAAAGGTTGTAATCACTGTGGTGATTGAGGGGTAGTGAGTAGGAACTCTGGTCTTAGTTTAAGATTGAAATTGCATTGGGTAGGTCTTAAGTGATAGGATTAAACAGTTTGTTTAAGTCATGAATTAATACTACTTATAGTGGATTTCCTCCCTAGCTTGGTAGCCCCCATACGTAGGTGTGTTTGTCACCAAATTGGGTAAACAATTGTCTGTGTTATTTACTGTCCTTTACATTTACATTCTGCATCATTCTTGTCTGCGTAGAATTGGATGTCATAACATCCAGTGTGACATCGATATTTTGTTACTAGAATTTCAATAAGGAACATTCCAATCACTGCAAAGGGGGAGAGAAAAAGAAAAGAAAAAAGCATCATTACCCTGTGTAAAAATCGAAAACCGTGAGAATCTCCAAAGTATTTTAGCTTTTGAATCTCAACAAGTTTAACCTAAGATTCACGGCAACATCAGTACACAGAATAACAGGAGAAGAGGTTGAGGATTCGAAGTGGAAAAGACAAGATCATAATTCTTTACCTGAGGTATACGTTTAGTCGTCGCAATCTCGTCGGAGTTGCGAAGCTCTGGTGAGGTATTTTCTCTTTGTGTTAAGCTTCTCACCATCGAGGCCTCCATTTGTTCCTAGATTTAGGATTTAAAATTGATTGTGGTTGATTGTTGTTGTTGTACATGTGATTAATAGTTTTCTTTGCGCGATTAACCTTTGAGTGAACTGAGAAGTTCAAGTCGGTTTCTAAGCATGGTTTTGATTTGTTTGGTCGTGATTTCCGGATGTTCTAAAGTTACCCTTTAATTTAGGATTTAAGGGATTTATTTTGGGGTTCGTTTCGCTTCTAGAATCTGGGTTTGGTGATGATGAACACCATTTGGTTCCTCTATTTTAGTCGTGTAGGATCTCGTGGAGAAAGAGAGAAAGTTTGTTTGGATTTGTTTTTTTTTAAAAGAATGGATAGAGGATGAACAGAAAGAGTAATTTCTGAGTAAATGGAGTATTTATTTTCATTCGTTTCAAAAGGGTATGTTCAGTGTGTTATTAAAGTTGGTTTTAAATTCATTCAAATCAATGAACAGAGAATATGAAAGGGGTAAGTTTTAAAAGTATCAATTAATCTTGCTGGGAAAACGCGTTTAGTCGTTTTTTTTGTGTGGATCCATTATTCCCATTGCCATGTGGCACCTCTTATGCGGCTATTTAGTTTCGATTGGCCATGACTTTTTCAATTGGAATCTGTGTTCTGACTATTGGTCTTCCCCATTACTTTATAGTAATGTGGCTGTCACTTTTGGTCTGCTGAAGTATGGAGTTTGAGACTAATCGTCTCCTTCCTATTTCCCTAGTCTTGTTCGTTGGGTTTGGATTTAGGCAAGTTTGGAGACATTGTGGGCTTCCGGCCCAACTCGGTTATGGAAGTGGTATTTTGGGTCTCATAGGCTTATGGCCCACCGCTTTATAAATGAAACCTTTCATTTAGACCATGCACCCCATTTGGTTTTAATTTTAGAACCCATTTTTTTAGATATTTAAATGAAATTAATAATAGTAGAAATATTATTAGCTTAATTTTGATTATTATTTTCAATCGAGTTTAGAACATTATAATTAATTAAATAGTGGGTTAACTATTAATACCAGCAAATAATTTATTTTTGTTTCTAAAAAACTAATCCGACTTTGATCCAATACCAAGTATTTCTATTTAAACATGATTAATTCTAAATAATTCAAATTTGTCTTTTTTTGGTACACTTCTAAAAACCTTCTGTCGCACCTCGAAAAATGGGGATACGACTTTAAGCGAAAACGCAATCGCACGCTCGCAATGATGGACTGAACAAAGTCGCCACCAAACTTTATTTATTCCTAAAAAGGAAAGGGGAAATATCGATAAAACCCAAGACAAAACGACAATGATTATGGTCGTCGCAACCAAATCAGGGTTCGGGAGTCGATTACGCAAGGGGAAGGTATTAGCACCCCTCACGTCCGTTGTACTCAACGGGAACCATTAGGTTAGTTGTGTGCGTTAGTGTTAGTTTGAAATGTTAGGCTTTAAGTTATTGGGTGGGAAAGAAAGAATAAAAGAGAGGATGTTTTTGGATTTTTGACGAAGGACTAAACCTAAGTTTTTTATTAGTGGGCCTGACAAGATTTACAAATCCTGCTCCTACGTATCTCAAAAGAGAAATTAAGGCTTACGTAGTTCTGGATAGAAAAATGTTTGTTTGTTGGTCGATTTTATCGAAAGCTATATTGTATTAATCGACAAAAACATTGTTTTACCCAAAACAGATGAGGAGTGGACGTATACCACACATCGAATGGATTTATAAATCATCATTCGGAAAAATGTCACTTATCTCGACTCAACAATTGTGGCCAAAACATTGTTTTGCATCACCTTAAGACAATATATCTTTCGTTTAAGAAAAAGGTTTTCTGATTAGTCGCACGGCGGCGAGAAAGAGTTAGATTGGTTGGATGTATTTTGAGTGATGGCGAGAACTTGGACGAGCAAGATATCCATCTTGAATCCTAGTCTCAGGAGTGCACGGTATACACCATGTTCCATTTCCATCTTAATTGGCAAAAGTTTTTAATAAAGATTAAGTATTTTTAGGTTTGATTGAGAAAGGGGTTTGAAGAAACCGCATTGACAATTTTAGACGATGGCGAGAGCTAAGATAGGCAAGGCATCCGCCTTGAATCTTAATCTCAAGAGTGCATGGTATACACCATGTTCCATTTCCATCTTTATTAAAAGAGGTTAAGATAGGGATTAAGTATTTTGGAGTTTGAAAGACGAGTATTTATGACCGGCAAGCTCTTACAGCTTGGGTCTAATACTCGGGACTACGTCTGGATATTCCACCCAGGCAGTCTGTTTCTTTCCAATATTGCTTAAAGAAAATGGTTCAAATATTTACGAATGTTTTTAGAGGGAAGACGAATATTTATGGCTTACAAGCTCTTACAGCTTGAGCCCAATATTCGGGATTATAACTGGATATTCCATCCAGGATAATCATTTTCTTCAAGTTTTATTAAGAAGATGGTTTGAGATATTTACAGATATTTTGGAGAGAAGACGAATATTTATGGCTTACAAGCTCTTACAGCTTGAGCCTAGTATTCGGGATTATAACTGGATATTCCATCCAGGACAATCTTTCTCTTTACATTTTATTTAGAAAAAGATTTGAATATTGGAGTGTTAATGGAAGAAAGGCTTGAAATTGTATTTGAAGGTGATGAGGAAATGAAATTGAATGTCGAAACTATGGAAAGTTAGTGAAATTTAAATCGAAAATTTAGCGAATTTGAAAGTGATTATTTATATGTGTAAAAGTATGAACATGGGTACCAATAACCTAACTAAATTAACTAACACATAAAAATCGACTAATCGAATAAAAAATAATATCGGAAATCCAACCATTAATTAAATCTAAAAGGTAAACATTTAAAAATATAAACAACTAAATAACGATTAAATTAATATAAAAGTAAAACAAATAGTAGAAGTTATAAAAAATTTACATGAAATAGTAAGCATAAAAATAAAAATATGGAGATATATGCTACTCTCAAGTATCAAACTCATCCTACTATAGAAAGTGAAACTGCTCTCTCCCCACTAGGCCACTTATGGTCATTTGTTACCTTAATAAAAATTTAAATATATAAACCAGAATAGATTAAAATAGAAAATTAAAATAAAAAACTAAAATGAGGTGGTCTGTTAATTGATAATTAATTGAAATAATGGAAGAATCCCAAACGTAACCCTAGTCGCCTGGCTGTTGGGTTTGCAAAAGAGAGATTAATGGGTGGGGATACATTAATGAACATTAATACCAGCATACCAAAGAATTAAAGGAAATGTCAAGGGAAACCAAAGGGTAAGTGGTCTTTAATTAAGTTATAAATGTTGTTTCTTAAAAATAAATAAAAGAAAACTTGAGACAGTGACACGTGAAAACAAAATAAATTGTTCGTCTTCTTCACGAAAGACTCAACCTCGCTCCCTCAACCTCACCCAAACTCATTCGATCTCTCCCAAACTCGCGCCTCTCAAACTCCCAATCTCTCATCATCTCCCAAACGTCATCTCTCCATCTCTCGTTATCTCTCAATCGCTCTAAATCTAAACCTCAAACCTCTCGTGACCTCTCAATCTCTCACACCAAACGCAAAAATACCAGAGCTTTAAAGAGAATCAAATAAGAAGGCTCACCTTCAGCGGTGACTCGGCGGCGATGGTGAGCTCGTATCTTCCTCTCTTCGCTAGGGTTTTCACACCGTCACCAAAATCAGGTTTTGTTTGGAAAATTAGGGTTGTTTCGTGGCCGCCCAGATTTAGGGTTTTCGTTGTGGTCGCCTCCTCCCTACAGTATTCGCTTCGCCCCTTTTTATATCAACAACTTAGGGTTTCAGGTTGGCTTATGGAGATCAAAAGGGCATCTCTGCGAAATCCTTTCGGTATGCTCAGTTTGTTTACCCTATTTGATGTTTGGTCTGGAACGGTAATGTAAATCTACACTTTCTTCTTCTTACTTTGTCCTAATCCTTTTTGGGTTATTTTTGAATTTTTTACAGCCTTGTTAATTACTTGTTCTTACTGCAGTGAAAAACTTGGTGAAAATTCATGAGTGGTTCTGGATCGTGATTTTGGGTTGAATTTCTTCAGTGGAAGAATCATGATTTCCTGATGATGGCTTCTATCAGTCATCAAAAATTCACAGGTATGAATGTATCTCCTGTTCTGTTGCGTCAAGCTGGCATTAGCCTGGACTCAGCTTGTTTTAACGACTCAAAAAACTTATGGCTTTGGTATAATTTTGTGTACCAATTGATCTTTCTGCAGAGCCAACATCACATGCGTTGCTCTCTGCTTCCCACATGAAAGGACTAGAATTACGAGAAAGAGCAGAAGAGTTGGTACACAACAAGACCGAGGACTAAAGCACTATTTCGGGATACTTTCAGGTACATCTCCATTGCTCGATTTCAATGTGTTTCGCTTGACTGGTCTTTTGTTGTCATTGCCGTGTTGTTTTCTTCCTTTTCATATTCTAGGATTTGACGTGTTTGGTGGTTCGGAAATGAACTGTTATTGCAGGATGATCGGTTTAGTGATTGATTCCAACAGTTTCTCGGTTCAATTTCATATGTTGTGGATTGCAACGGCATCTCCAAGAATTACTTCTGATTGAAGGTTCAGAGTAGTCTTTGTTAACATGGCGACTGCTATGATTACGTGCGGTGAAACCATTATCAATACGCATGGCTGGTTTTGTTGAAGGATTACTGCTACTATATAAGTAGTCCTTGTAGTTGGATTAATAATTCCGGGACGCCGAGCCTTCCGCCTTTCTGAGCCTTAATCGCTATGAAGAATATGAGAACAACTGCAAGAACACTATCAATGCTCGACCTCGAACCGCCAGACATGAATTTAGAAACTGAAGCTGTTATGGATGCCACTTAAGACCAATCAGTAACAGAGCTAGCTGGGGAAATATTAGAAGAAAGCTTGTTGACAAGTATCAAACTTGAGAGACTAGATTCACAAGTTCCATTTTATTTCTCGAGGAAAAACCTGATGGCTCAACATATGCAAGTGAGGATAATGATCTCCCTGAATGCAAGTCATAGTCCGCCTTTCCATTTGCAACCAGTCGCTTCGAACTTGTTTGACTGACTCGGGGATCTTCTTTGCCTTCCAATATTCTTATTGCATTTGTCATTAACTTTATTTCTTGTACTTGCTTATCTAAAAGACTCACAACTTCCATAAAGTATTTCCTTTCCTCACCCTTTGAAGCCAGCATATCTTGGCTTGCTTTTGCCACATTTGTAGCTGCTTGCTGATTTTGCAGCCTTGGGTTTTGAATGCATTTGAGAATAGTGGCTTGGAGTCACTTGGTGGATGTATTTGGTTTAACACACTCTAATGAGTTGTTGCATATAATATGATGCGTAGGGCCTCTTGAATGGTTTCCTTTTGTTTTTTCTCTTTTTATGTGCAGACTGTTTGTAAGGAGCTACTAATTTGCTTGGTTTTGCAGGCTCATGAACCACAACAGTACTTGGAAATTCTTTAGGATATGCTTAGTATGCCGCTTTAACATTTGTGATCTCCCAGGTGCTGTTTATAACCTTATGAGGTGATATCTTATACTGGCTTCAAGTGTTGGCTACCCTTGTCGGAGTTGAATTATAGGACACATGGCTTTTTCTTAATTATGCAGGTCACAACATGTTGCTCACATGGCAATCTGCAGGTTCTAGCAAGTTCGTAATAGCATGGAATCATGGCGACGTAGGAGCTTCTGAAGATGCACGAATGAGCCACTCTTAACTAGATACCTTTATCTTCCTTTCCCGTTTAAATCCTGTGATATGTAACATGTGGCGCATTTCCATCTATTCATGTGTATTGCAAATGCTGGTAGTGACACGTATTTTGTGGACTTTAGTTTGTGTAATATGTTGTATAAAGTGGTAACCAAACATTTCAGAATTGTAAGTTGGTGATTTAAACGAGTCCAATCAAAGCTCATCCCTCTTTTTATTTTCTAAACCAAATGTGGGTTTTTTTTGTTCAGTAGAAATGGAAAGGCCCAATTCTAACTTATCCAAGGACATAACCTCTACTGGTTACTCAAATGCAAGAGTGGACATAAAATTCTGATTTTAATGAGCAATGCATGACATGTCTGAAGTAACCAAATATGATGATTACCAAATTGATATGGAATACCACAAATCTATCTTAGACCAAACACCTTTGGCTTGTTGATTTTGGTCAATGGTTTTGACCAAACAAACCATCATTCGACCACAAATCCTCCTAGGCGGACAAGATGTCACTTCACCATGAAATATTTTGAAATAAGATTTTAATGGACCAAGAATGATGCACCGGGTTTGTAAATCAAGCCACCCAAAGAATTAATCTGTAAGTCGCGCTTGTGAACCATATTTTTTAGATGAAATTTGGATTTATGAAATGCATGTTTCTACATAATGCAAAAATGACATGATAGTGATATGAAACTAAGGTAATGTACCTCGTGATGAAATGTATGTCATGTTGTGCATATGATGCATTTTGAACAATAAAATAAGATTTATGAAAATTTAAAATGCCTGGACAAAATTGGGGTATGACACCTTCTTATAATTTTAGATGAAAAGGAGTATGGTAAGCGTCTGCTTCACTATCTCTCGCGTATTCGAATAATTGGTGTTCGCCACATTGCTCGAATTCTCGTCGTCCAATTAAAACCCTAAAAACTTACAAATTCAAACCACTTTCCCAAATTAAAATTTCTAAAGACTTTATTTTTGTATAAACTAAATCATGGATGAAAAGGGGTATAGTAAGCGTCCGTTTCACTATCTCTCGAGTCTTCGAATAATTGGCGTTCGCCATATTGCTCGAATTCTCGTCGTTTAATTAAAACATTGATCGCACAAAATTCAAATTATTTTCTTCCAAATTAATATAGTTTCTAAAACATTTTTATAAACTTCGGATGAAAAAGAGAATGGGAGGCGTTCGCTTCACCATCTCTCGAATATCGGAAATGATTGGCGCTCGCCATATTGCTCCAATTTTCATCGTCCAATTAAAACACCCTAAAGTAAATTTGGATAAAGGAATAGGTGGCGCACGCCTCATTATTCTGTGAATAAGCAAGCGGGGGGCTTTCGCCTCACTACCGCGCATATTCGGTTTCCACAAACAATTGTCAATAATAATTTGAATGAAAAAGGAAATAGGAGGCGTTCACCTTATTATTCCTCAAAATATTTAATGATTGGTGTGCACCATATTGCTCAATCTTTTGTCGTTATTCTTCCAAATACCAAATACATTAAACTTAATTTCTCGCCCCCGTGCGATCGAAACTCTTTTCAAAAAGAATACTGTTTAATCCTTTCTAACACGCACAACAAACTAGTGTTTAAGCCTCCGCCGAGAGTAGACAAGGTGACGTTTAGCCTTTAGAACATGATCTAAACAGTCGTTCATTAAAAGACACCAACAAATTGTAGTTCCCCGAACTACGAATGCTCTGATTTTCTTATTGCACCATAAGGATACGTAGGCACGAGATTGCAAGACTTTGGCGAGCACATTAATAAAAAACCTCCCTTTTCCCCTTTCTGAGGTCTCCATCCATCTCTATTATCGATCCTTATCACTTGAAGAAAACAAATAATATAAGTTAACATTCAAATCGCAAATTAAACTAAAAGGTTCCTATTGAGTACAACGGACGTGAGGGGTACTAATACCTTCCCTTTGCATGATCGACTCCCGAACCCGAATACGGTTGTGATGACCATTATTCTGTTTTTTAAGGTTTTATCGATATTCTCCTATTCTTTCATTGGAATAAATAAACTACGGTGGTGAATCTGTTCGAACTGAATTTTTTCCGCGACCATCGCGAGGGATCGTATTTTTCGAGATGCGACACATATGCCTCTGATGTTTGAACTTGGGCAGTTCATATTGTTTTGGATATTCCCTTGAGGAGGAGTCTTGACTATGTGTGATAGGGGGAGTACAGAACCTGTATGTTATGTAACTGCATATTTTATGTTGGCAGTTTGTACGAAGTTTACATGTTTTCCATGTAACTTGTGTTTGTTGTTTTATTCCTCTCTCCATATTTATTGTGTTTTGGTTGTTTTAGCCAAAATTTGCCAAAGGGGAAGATTGTTAGGTCTGTGATTTTATGATTGGAAACAATTTTGGTAAAACATGTTTCATTCGGGAAAACATGTATCACAACCTAATGTTGAACAAGGTGTCATGACATCTTGATCAACTGTGCAGCAGGTGCTGCTTATGTTCCTTACAGACCGATGTCTTGATAGATGTTATGACATCTTACACCAGTACACATGTACAGGTCTGCAAGTCTGAATCCTTGAAGAATTGATTTTAAAATGTGAGATTTTGGATTATTCTAGTTCTCCTATAAGTGCAGCAAATCAAGGATGTTTTAGGAACAATGCAAATTTGATTTGATTTCATAAAAAGGATCTTTTGAGACTGTTTAGGAAATATTATAGATTTGTTCCTATTATTGTCGAGAAGCTCTTGCAGCTGATTTACAAGAGAATAGTGGATCTGATTTTAAGAGTCCAAGCCCATACTGCAAGAGTCTATTTATAAGGACTGGCTAAACCTAAATTTGGTGAGGAATTCACATTGAAGAAACAGTGTGCATAAATAAGGGTTTAAGGTTTTGAGAGTTCCTTAGGTTTTAGGGTTTGGTTGTACGTCCCTCATGTATCTTTTGGTGCATAGAGATTGATTAATTGTACTTGATTGTATATTAAGTTATTATTCGTACTCATGAGCTTTTAAGCAAATAGTTGAGTATTGTTCTTGGTTGAAGCTTTTAAGAAAAACCAAGTATTATTTCGGGAAGTGTAATCTTCTGTTTGCGGTTATTGTCACTAGTTTATGACTTAGGTTATCACTTATGTGATTGGAAGTGAGAGCGGGTTCTCATAGCTAGAAGGGTTCTAGGTAGAAATTGCATGGGTAATGACTAGGTGGTAAGTTATAAACTGGGATTGTTTAGGCTTTGAACTAATATTATTAGTGGATTTCCTTCCTGGCTTGGTAGCCCCCAGATGTAGGTGATTTTGCACCAAACTGGGTTAACAATTGATTATGTCTTTTACCTCCTACAATTTAATTATGCATAATTACTATTTTGGTAAACGTGTTTATGTCAGCAGATGATGTCTTAACATCTGTCTTGACATTCTGTTATGTTGTTTTTTGTTCTCATATCTGTAAGTTATCTTATTATTGTGTTTTGATTAGATATCAGTGTCTCGACATCTCTTAGGACATCTGATATTTGCATACAAGAAATTCAGTATGAATCCCAACTTCATCTTGCTTTTCCCCCTTTTACAACATCAAAAAGAAGAAAAGCAATCCATGAGAAGTATCTTAAATCACGCATAAACCAATATAACATACAGAGACGGTTTGCAAATATAAGATCATCAATACCACATAACTCACTTAGAATGATGTACATATTGAAAAAGAATTCCTAAACATAAATAAAAGCATATAAAGAAAGAATATAACATGGTTTCCACAATTTATGCCAAATAACATAGCACAAACATGAAAGATGAAGGATACATTGTAATAAAAAACTCTTAAGTTGCTACAAAAGAGACACGATTATGTGACATATGCCTTTGGTGCTCCCGAACTGTTGCACATGCATGTGCTCTAGCTAGACAATATATAGATTTATCACCACACAAACAAAAAACAGAGATGTTATCATAACAATGACATGCAACAAGAATTTTTCTAACATTATAACATGTTCAACCATATTTCATGTCGGAATAGATAACAAGCCAATGCACCAAGAGCATATTTCAAGCATGAAGAAAGAATATCACAAAGTCACTATAAGCATATAAATTGACATACATCAATAGAAAGTTTTGGAAGTGAACATTCATGTAATATTTCAAACTTCAAGAATATCAATCATTTGGAACATAAACAACATGCAAAAGTAAAAGCTTACTTACAAAACGGAAAAGGAAAATGGAACAATATTACCTCGGTAATGAATTGATGAAGGATGCACTCTTCCATGATTGAACTTTCAAGGAAAGTTAGAGCAAAAGTATATAAAGTGCATGCAACAAATCATATTTAGGAAGATTTGAGATATCAAGCATCCCCAATTCCCTTCGAATTTTGAAAAATAGTTCGATCGCAAAAGGTTTTAGAAAGATATTTGAAAGTTGATCTTTGATATCAACATGCTCAAATATGACGTCTCCTTTCTCAACATGGTTACGTAGGAAGTGGTGGCGGATCTCAATATGCTTAGTGTGACACTGTAGCACCAGATCTTTGATTAGATTAATAACACTGGTACTGTCATACATAATTGGAATATGTTGTAGTTTAATATCAAAATCAAGTAGTTGTTGTTTGAGCCACAAAATTTGAGCACAACAACTATCGGCCACTATGTATTTCGCCTCGGCAGTTGATAAAGCAATAGAAACTTGTTTCTTGCTATGCCAACTAATTAAGAAATTTGAAAACATGTGGCGACTTCCACTCGTACTCTTCCTATCCTATTTGCAACCGGAAAAATCAGAATTGGTATAGCCAACCAAATTACAATCGCTTCCCTTAGAATACCAAATCCCATACTTAAAAGTACCATGAAAATACCTAAGAATTCATTTTACGGCTTTTTAATGAGATTCCTTATGAGTCGATTGATAACAAGTGCACATACCCATGTTAAACATATTATACGACCTAGATGCGGTAAGATATATAAGAGAACCAAGCATACCTATATACTTCTTGACATTAATATCCTTACCATTTTCATTCCACTCCAAGTTTCCATTTGTAGGCATTAGAGTGTTAATCCATTTTGCATCTTCCATACCAAATCTCTTTAGTAACTCATTGCAATATTTGGTTTGACACACAAATGTCCCTTTGTTGAATTGCTTGATTTCAAACCCAAGGAAGTAATTTAACTCCCCCTTGAGACTCATATCAAACTCACCCTACATAAGCTTATAAAACTCATTAACAAGTTGCATGTTAGTGGATCCAAAAATTATATCATCGACATAAACTTGAACTAGAAAAGTATGCTTTCCTTGACTCTTAGTGTAGTATCTACCTTTCCCTTAGAGTATCCTTGATTGATTAAAAACTTACTAAGTCGCTCATACCAAGCTCTAGGTGCTTGTTTGAGACCATACAAAGCTCGTTTTAGTTTGTAAACATGATTAGGATACTTGTGACTTTCAAAACCGTGAGGTTGAGCTACATATACTTCCTCATTAATATAGCCATTAAGGAACACACTTTTCACATTGATTTGAAATAACTTGAAATCTTTAGAGAAAGCATAAGCTAGTATAAGGCATATAGCCTCGAGGCGAGCAATCAGAGCATAAGTCTCCTCATAGTCAATGCCCTCTTCTTGGTTATAACCTTGAGCCACTAGTCAGGCTTTATTCTAAGTTATCACTCTGTTTTTGTCGAGTTTGTTTCTAAAAACCCATTTGGTCCAATTACTTGATGATTTTTGGGATGAGGGACAAGGTCCCAAACATGATTTCTTTTAAATTGATTTAGTTCTTGTTGCATGGCCATAAGCCAATGCTCATCAAGTAATTCATATTTAGCATTTTTAGGTTTAACTTATGAAATGAATGCAAAGTGATAACAAAAATTACTTATCTTAGAGCGTGTTGTCATACCTTTGGTGATGTCTCCAAGTATGTTATCGATAGGGTGATCTTTATATGTTCTCCAAGATAAAGGTAGATCATCCACTACAACTGGACTTTCGACCTTCTCCTCTTCATAATCGTTATCTTCTTCTTTCTCATATTCCACCGATTTAGGCTGATTAGTTCCTTTTTCGGATTCCTTGAGAATATCTTGTGAAGATACACCTACATCATGAAAAGAAACACATTTCCTGACATTTTTCGGGTAAGACTCATCAAAAATAACGTGAACTGAATCTTCAACAATAAGTCATCTTTTGTTATAAACCCTATAAGCTTTACTAGATTATGAGTATCCAAGGAAGATACCTTTATCGGTTTTTGCATCATACTTACCTAGATTATCCATTCCATTGTTCAAAACAAAACATTTGCATCCAAAAACGTGAAGATGTGATAAATTAGGATTTCTACCCTTAAATAATTCATATGGAGTTTTGTCTAAGATAGGACGTATTACTATCCTATTCAAGACATAACATGATATGCTAATGGGATTGGCCCAAAAATACATTGGTAGATTACCTTCATTGAGCATAGTTCTAGCCAACTCCTCTAAAACACGATTTTTCCTCTCCACAACACTGTTTTGTTGTGGCGTTCTAGAAGTGGAGAAGTTATGCTCAATGTCATGTTTATCACAATACTTCTCAAAGAGGTGTTTTTCAAATCACCTCCGTGATTGTTTCGGATAGCAACAATTTTCAAATTCATCTTATTTTGGGATAATCTAGCAAATTGTTTGAAAGATGACAAAGTCTCATCTTTACTATACAAAAACATGACCCAAAAAAGTTTCTTGAGTAATCTTATACTATCACAAAACCATAATAGTTACCACCTATGATTTTGGTCCTTAAGGGACCAAATAGATCCATATGAAGAAGCTAAAGAGGTATCAAAGTTGAAGTAATGTTTTTCAATTTAAATGAGACTCTTGTTTGCTTTCCCATTTGACATGCATCGCATAAATGGTCTTTTGAAAACTTTATTTTTGGTAGACCGATTACTAAATCTTTTGAAGTCACTTTGTTTAGTAAATAAGAGTTGACATGAGCTAGGCGTCTATGCCATAACCAAGATTTTTCACTCATGGTCACTAGACATTTAGTTCCAACCAAGGATACATCATCTAAGTTAGGCATATAGGTGTTATTAACCCTCAAGCCTTTAAAAATATAATATTTATTTTCATTATGTTCAAACAAGCAACAAGATTTTGTAAAAGTAACTTTAAATCCCTTGTCGCATAGTTTACTAATGCTAAGGAGGTTATGTTTAAGACCATCAACTAACATAACATCGGAGATAGTAGTAGATGATGGATTACCTACACTACCTTTTCCAAGTATTGCTCCCATGTTGTTGTCTTCATAAGTAACATAACCGTTCTTATTTGGCACAACGTCAAAGAATAGAGATATATCACCTGTCATATGTCTTGAGCATCCACTATCGAGAAATCGCATCTTCTCTGTAGAGTCAAGACATTCCACCTGTGGAATCAAACAAGGGAAATAGGTATCCAATTTTGATTAGGTCCTTGAGAGTGAGTGAAATCAAGGTTGCATTTGGGAAACCATTGAAGAGCTCCTTTAGGAACAAAAAGTTTCTTAAACTTGCATTTTTCAATAGTATAACCTTTCTTGCAATAATAGTGACAAGATAAGTTGTGATGAGATGTCCTTTTTCTATTTGAGTCCTTTTTAACATATTTATGATTTTTACATGAATGGTTTAAAGACCTTTCAAACTTTGATGGATCAATAGAAAATGCAATCTTTTATTGTAAGTCTTTGTCCAATTTGACTTAAAGAGTATTTATCTCTTTTTTCCAATCATGACAAGATTCACAACCAAACCTTGAAGGTTTTAAATCCTCATTATTATCATTTTAAATACCTATCATAGACCGCTTAAGAGCTTCTATCTTCTTTTTGAATTCTAAATCTTTAGCTTCAAGGTGTAAAAATATTACTTCATGTGAAACTAACTTCTTAAAAGTGTCTAAGGCTTCTCTATGAAGATTTTCAAATGCTTTTTATAATTGTGAATAAGATAATTCATTAATAGATTCAAGCTTATAAATACTTACATTTTTCTTCTTCTTTCTATTTTCCATGAGGAAAATTCGGGTCGATTCAACACTTGAAGTTGAGCTTTCATCACCTTAGAAATCACTTGCGCTCTCACAAGCAACATAGGCTCTTCTAATTTGCTAGATTTCTTGTGATGGCCTATCTCTTTGTCTTTCTTAATCATAGGACATTCCGGTCTATATTGACCAACTTCTCCATAATTGTAGCAAGAACTTCTAAGTTTACCTTTCTTATTCTCGTCTTCCTTTGAGGATTTAGGTAGTCTTCTAACTTAGTTAGGTTCTTGTCGGAGTGCTTGACTCCATTTTTCCTTATATACCTTTGGTACCTTATGACAAACAATCCAATGTCTTCATCATCGGAGTTCTTGTCATCTCTTGTTTCACAATCACTTTGCTCATTATGCGAGGACTTTGAGCTTGAAGTCTTTAGAGCAATAGACTTTTTCTCTTCCTCATTCTCTTTACTTTTATCCTTCTTTACCTTATTCTCGTGCTCTTTTTCATGTTTTTGCAAGAAATTGAGTTCTTGCTCATGTTTTTCCAGTTTTCCAAACAAAGTAGTGAGATCAAGTGTTTTTAGATAATTCACCTTTTTGATGCATTGACCTTGGGTTACCATTCCCTATTAAGACACCTCAAAACCTTATTAGTAGAAATATCATTGGAAATAGGCTTACCTATAGCATTCAACTGGTTTATGAGATATGTGAACCTCTTTTTCCTTTCGCCAATGGTTTCACCATGCTTCATATGAAAGAGTTTAAACTCTTGATTCAATGTATTGATCCTAGCTTATTTGACGTCATTAGTTCCCTCATGGGCAACTTCTAATGCGTCCCATATAGCTTTGTCTCACAATGGGAAACATGATAAAATTCATCAACACCGAGTGCGGATATAAGAATTTTTTGTGCTTTCCAATCATATGACCATAATTTCTTATCATTATTATTTCATTAGTTTTCCGATTTTGTTACAATGATGCTTTCACCATTGGTCATTGTAATTTGATTTGGATCATTGATGATGATGTTCCATACACCCTTATCAACCGAGTTGATATGAATATGCGTACAAGCTTCCAATAGCCATAATTTTCGCCGGTGAAAATTGGTGCTCTATTGTACGCCCCTTTAGGTTCGATAGCCATTATCTAATAAGAAAATTTAAGCATGGAATTAACTAGAGCTTGTGATACCACTTGTTAAACGATAGCCTTAGATCTAGAGAGGGTGAACAAATCACTAATTAAGAACTTTAACAAAAAATGGTTTTGAAAATTTTATGGCGTATAGAAGTAAGTGGAAGTATCCCAAATCAAATCGTCTAACCGAACCTGCTATCAAAAATCTCGGATATGCTTAATTGTAATCACAGTATGATAATGAATAACAAATTGACCAAACACACTTAGTCATAACTAGCTGAATGCAAAGCAACAAGGATAGATTACTTTTAATGATAATTCACACACACAAATTCAATTGAGACAATTTGTCGAACACCTAGTGTGCAATCGATATTGTTTGGAATTTTATGTGGTATTGTTGAACTTAAAACCCAATCATAACCTAAGGGATTGTGATGAACTCAACAACACCAATTTCAAAATGAAATCAAAAATAATATCCAAACAACTTAATCGTGCGATCGATGAAATCAATCATTTACAAACCGAAAATAAAAATGAGATAGAGAGGGAGAGAGAGAGAGAGAGAGAGAGAGAGAGAGAGAGAGAGAGAGTATACAAGGATTTGTTTAGGCAGTTCCCCAATCGACCTCGCTACGGGTACGTCTGCCCTTAATTCAAACTCAAATTGAGATAGTGTAATTAATCCTACTTTGCAAATGTATGTATACAAGAGAGATGTAGAAATTCAACCCTACAAACCCTAAGTTTTATGCTAATTCTGACACCTTCTCTTCCCTTGATCAAAGCTTGATCAACTAACCTAACAATGTCACTTTGATTCACTTCTCAAGCTACTTCTTTGCAAGAAACCCCTTGTTCTTAAAAGCTTTCACTCAATCGAATTCAAAACGCACGATTGTTGTAACCTAAGATTTACCAATGTGATCCACCGTCCCGCACTACTCCTTTACAAGAATCTCCCGTTCTTCAAAGACTTCACTCAATCGGATCTGGATTGTGTAATCTTGTCCAAAACCTTCAAAACCTAAACGATCTTGAGAGAAAACCCCAACTCGGTTTTCTGATTTGAAACCCTCAAAGATCTCAACCTATTTTGTAGTACAATCAACCTAAATTGGATGTTATCAACCCTAATTCTAGATGGCACCCAATCAAAAAATGATTAGGTGTAGTTTGATTGTGTATAATGCATAGAATGAGGCTGAAGATGATGAAAATGATTTGAAATCTTGGTTTCGTATAGGTTTTACTCTCTAAAAACCTTACTAGATATGATTCATGTATGAAATCCCGGTTTGGAAAATTTTGTTGCATAAGCCGACCTATGAAAGCCATGTGCTGACTTGTTCGACGCGTGTGCCGACCTGTATAGGTCATGCGTCGACCTGGAAAGGTCATACCTATAGAGATGGCACATCTAACAAAGTGTATAGGCTTTAATAATGCAGGACATGATGCGACCTATAAAACAAATGTGTCTGCACAGAGAAACCCAATTTCTTCTATGTGTCGACCTGAAATATGTATGTGTCGACCTGTAGGTTCATTTTTCACAAAAAATTGTTTGTAATGTATTTTTTTATGCATGAAACATTTTCTAACTTGTTTCTAAATGATTTTATACTTATTAATGCTAAGATTCACATTGAGAATCAGAGGATACCGTCCAATATAATTAACGCTAAAATATCCTAGTTTTGACATCATGCAAAATATATTTAACGGAAAGTTGCACTCATATTCAGTCTGTTCTAACTTTTGGTAGATACCTAGTACTTCAAAAGGTATTGTGAACAATGCCATTATTCAGTGGATAATTCTTCTAACCATATACATTCTCCAACAGCTTTTTTGGCGTGTTTCTTCACTAAGTTTGCTCTTATGTTCAAACCCTGCAACAACTTTTTCTCTACCTCTATAAAAGGAAGCTAAAGATTTGAAGGAAGGTTTACAATAACAATGCAATACAATATATTGAGCATAATTGTGAGCTTTCATTTGTAACTTTTATTTCATAAGATCTTAAGATTTCTTATATTTGTTTATCTTGGAAATCTTAAGAGGTTAATAACATTTGTGGTTGTTGTACAACTGCTATACTTCTGATTGTGTATTTATAATGGTTACCATTTCTACTAAACTATTTGTTTAAAGTAGAGGAAGTATCTTACTTACGTGCTTGAAAAAGGAAGTCTCTTGTCTATGTACTTGAGTAAGGAAGTCTCTTTCAAGATTGCTTGAGCATAAGTCTCTTTCTAGGTTGATTGGGACAGTGAAGTCTCTTGCAAATGTGCTTGAGCAAAGTATAATTTGTTGATTACAGTGAAAAGATTTTGTTGAGGAAATGGGATTGGACTACTATCGACGAGGAACCGGGATAATATTTGTATGTTGCTTGCTTTTACTTATGATCATTTATTTTTGCTTCTATAACTAGGTCTGATATTAGACTCTGAACATTGTTCAGATTCTAAAGTTGCTTAATCAGAATCAAAACGAGTTTTAGGAATACGCAATTCAATCCCCCTTCTTGTGTATTTTTTTCACTCTCAAAACTATGTTCTTAAATGTTTAACATCTTATACCAGAATTGATAAATAATAGAAAAAAAAATAATAAATCATAAAGCAACTAAATAACACAAGAGAATTATTAATCCAGTTCAGTACAATAACACCTACATATGGGGGGTTTTCAACCCAAGAAATGAAATAAACTCTTAATAGAATTAATACGAAGTGTTTTAGATGAACAACCTTTGTTCAATGTCTCCTCTTCTTAATTTTACCGGTGTATCTCTATTTAAGACTCCCCCTAAATATGAGATCCCTCTGACTTTCTCTCAATCACTAACCCTAGTGATAAATATAATAAACAAAATATGGTTTTTTTAATTACAACTCAACTATCGAACCAAACTATATGCCTTTGGATATGAATGCAAGTGCTAGAGTGGTGCACACACAACATCACAAACAAAATACTCAAAATAGAAACCCTAACAAAAAGATCTTAAATACTTGCACACATTTCAAACGTTAGGTTTGAGTCTTCTTAAATATACTTCTAGGATTTTCTCCAGTGGACATTTTATTTGAGATAACGTCCAAATTTGTTGATGATTTCAGTTAAGATTTGTTTTTCAAAAACCACCACCAAAAAGATTTGATTTAAATTTAAATTTAAATCTCCAATTAATTAGATTTGATCTTATTTTACTTTCTAACAAATATAATTAACACATTGCTAAAAGATAACAACAAATCTTGTTGTGCACATCCAGAAAAGTTGATCAAAACAACAACAATATTGGCCTGTTGACAAGGGTCAGATGTTGTACACATGCTGAAACATCATGTCCCACATGTGTCCTTTCTTCACCAAAACATCTTGTACACTCCATGTTATTTGTGTAATGCAGCCAATCAAAAGGAATAATATATTTTACTTTGAAAATTAGTTTATGCTAGCGCATTGGTAAAGCATTGGAAAATAGAAAACAAAGTGATAGAAAAGAAAGAAAATTAAATAGGAGAAAAAAAGATGTGAATAGAGAAATTGCACCAGGATCCGTACATGTTCGACATAAACATTTGGACCACTCTCGTCCCCTAGAATTTCTACTTGAGAGTTCTACTAATAAAATCTCTTAAGATATTTAAGGATATCCCAACGAATCTTATTACAACACGTGAGGGATTTGACACAGGTTGATCCCCCTAAACCAAACCAAACTTTTGATGGCTGAGCTCACAAACCAGACAAAGATTTTATTGTCTAATCTCAAAAATCAAATAGAGATTTTAAAAGGACAATTTTAAGACCAAACAAACCTTTTACCAGGACAATCTCAAGAATCAAAAAAAATAAAACACGATACTTTACCAGAACAATCTCAAGAACCAAACAAATATTTTACTAGGACAATCTCAAGAACCAAACAAATCAAACAAGAGAATCATAATCTTGATGAATAACACTTAAGCATGAAAACCAGTATAACCAATATCTCACAAGTATTTTTTCACTCACAAGGAATTAAGGCAACTTTAATGAACTAATAGAAAAAAGTAGAAAGTGAGAAAGAAGAGATTCAAAACGAATTTTGGTGTGTTTTGGAATCATGAAAAACTCTCTATTTATAGGAGAAAATGTAGTTCAAAAAAGAAAATGACTTATTGGCTTTTTAATGCATATAATCGATTATGACCTAGGTTTAATCGATTATATAGGCCAAATATGAAAGGTTTTTTAATTTGTCGTCTCTAATTGATTAGAAGATCATTTAAACAATTATGAGATGCTACAAAAGAGTTAATTATTATCTAGTGTAAAAGTTATTCCTAAAGGTTTAACCAAGCTAGTAACAAACTAGATACATGCATAAAATGTTTTCAGGTAATTTTATAAAATGAGAAAAATTTCAAAACCATTTTAGTGTGTGTGGGTTTCATTATCATCTAGAGATATACTCTTTAAAACGTCCTCTCTTTTACAATGTTGAAGCTTCAAGATCTCTTGCTAGATTCTTCATTGGTTCAACCATTCATTTGAGACTTGACATCTTCTATTTGATGAGGCTTGATAAAAATTATTAGGTAGACACCATCATCAGAGGTTGTTTGACCAAATATCATCATAGACTCCATTAAACGTCATTTGACATTAAGTATTGTTATCATCAAAACCATCATAATCATTTGCCACCAAAATCTGTTGAATTGTAATTCTTTGTGTCAAAGTAGTATTTTCGATAGAGTTAGTTGTCATTGAAATATTATGTGTCGAAATTGTGTGAGTGTCAAAATGTCGAGGAGTTATCCTCGACATGGATTTGGTTTTAAACCTAATTTTATAGTGTTGGAAAAATTTGGTATTTTGTGCTTTTGTTTTTGGGCTTTGTTTAGGGAGCAAGCAAGCAAATTTTATAAATAGGGAGTAACCCATATTATTGTATATACTTGAATTTTTCATTTGCAAAAGAATAAAGAATCACAGTTTGTGAGCAGAGAGGAACTGTGCAAAAAATTCATCTTCTTCATTCTCTCGATAAACCGTAACTCTTTTCTTCTCAATTCAATCTTCTTTTCTTGTTTTTCATCATCATTGTGCAACGATACAATCTTGCAATCAAGGTTTATTCACTCGAGTGAAGAGTGAAGAGAAAGAAGAGAATTCAATCGGTTGATTGAATCTTATTCATCAAGATTGATTCGAAATTACTCAAAATCTTGGATTTAATTCCGACATCTGGGAAATTATTGAAAAATAGTTTGGAGGTGGAGAGAAGGTGAAACACGTGAGGCTACAAAATCACAAAAGAACGTATGAATTGCTTCAGATGGAAGACAATGATAGCATACCTGATTTTTTCACCAGGGTTACAAAACTGGTGAATCAAATCAAGGTATGTGGAGAAGTGTTGACATCATGATCAGTTGTTTCAAAGATCTTGAGGTCATTATCTCCAAAGTTCAACCATGTGGTAGTAGCCATAGAACAGTCGAAAGACTTGTCAACATTAACAAAGGAAGAGCTTCAAGAGACGCTTGAATGTCATGAACAAATAATGACTGAAAGAGCTACAGGAGAGTCGAGTAGTAATGTGGCTTTGTAGGCGCAATAAGCAAGAGAAAGGAAAGGCAAAAGGAAGTGGCTCAATAACAAATATAAGGGAGGCTACAACAATTTGACTGGTCGAAATTATCAAGAAGGAGGTTGGTCAAATCAGAGAAGATCTGCATACCAAAGTAACCAAAGACGCAGTGTTGTAGGTAGAGGAAAAGGTGGTGGTCGAAAACCTGACAAAAGTAACATTCATTGTTTCAATTGTCAGAAGTATGGTCATTACTCAAGAGATTGTTCTGAAAATAGAAGAATCGAGAAAATGATGCAAAGTTTACAAAGCATGAAGAGGAATAGATGTTGTTGATGGTTACAACAAGAGATGAAGAAAGATTCCATGACCAATGGTACTTGGACTTAGGATGCTCATCACACATGACTGGTAGGAAATATTGGTTTGTCAACATGAATCCCTCAATGAAGAACATGGTAAAATTTTCAAATGACAATACTCTAGCAGCTAAAGGTATTTGTAATGTTTTGATTATGAGGAAAGATGGAAAGAGGTAAGTAATTTCCAATGTACTGTACATACCATGAATAAAAAGTAATTTTCTCAGCATAGGGAAGTTGGTCGAAAAGAACTACAAAGTATTAATCAAAGACAAGATGATGAGAGTTCTCGACTCAGGTGGAAGGTTAATCTTGAAGGCACATATGTCTCAGAATAGAACCTTCAGGATTAAACTTAATGTGATGGAGCACAAGTGTCTTGCAACTGTAGCTAGCAGGGATGAATGGATATAGAACTATACACTTAGCCATCTCAATTTCAATGCCATCATAGATCTGAAAAGAAGAAATATGATTTCAGGGTTACCAGAAATAGACATTCCTAATAAAGTGTGTGAAGAATGTGTGTAAGCGAAGCAACACAAGAACATCTTCAGCAAGAATGCAGAAAGCAAGTCGAAGGAAATCCTTGAAGTTATATACTCTGATGTGTGTGGACCTATCCAGGTGGATTCAATTGGAGCTAACAAATACTTTGTCACATTCATAGATGATTTCAGTCAAAAATTATGGACTTACCTGATCAAGAAGAAAAGTGAAGTGATCGAGGTATTTGCCAAGTTTAAATCTATGGTCGAAAGACAAAGTCGTTGAAAGCTCAAGATTTTGAGGAATAATGGTAGTGAAGAGTATGTGTATAAAGACTTCGACAAGTTATATGAGAAAGAAGGGATTGTGCATGAGGTGGTGCCACCCTACACTCCACAGCAGAATGGAACGAAAGAAAGGAAGAATAGAATCATCATGAACATGGTGAAAAGTATGTTGAAAGACAAGCACTACCCAAAGAATTATGGGAAGAAGCAGTGTCGATAGCTACATATATTTTGAATAGATGCCCAACGAAGAAGCTAGAAGGAATTACACCAGAAGAATGTTGGTTTTGTGTCAAGCCTAGCTTGAGTCATCTAAAAGTATTTGGATCTGTATCACATAGACATTTGCTAAATCAGCTGAGAAGAAAACTTGATGACAAGTCCAGTCAGATGATCCTAATAGGATATCATTCGAATAGAGGTTACAAGTTGTTTGACCCAGTGAACAAGCAAGTAGTGATCAGCAAGGACATGATCGTAGATGAACTTAAGGAATGGAATTGGACTGAAAAATGTCAAGAAGGATTCAGTGAGAATCTTATGTGAAGAACCAACAATTAAAGTCAAAAGAGAAGTTCGACAAGAAGAAGTCAGAGGTCAAGCAAATACAAGCAGACCTCAAAGAACAAGACACATGCCTGCAAGGTTGCAACAATGTGTGATTACATCAGATGATATGGTCAATGATGAAGGTGAGCTGGTATATTATGCTTTATATGCAAATTTCGAATCAGTCAATGCAATTGAGGCATTGAAGGATTCAAGTTGGGTGAAAGCAATGAATGAGGAACTGAAGTCCATCGAAGTCAATAACACTTGGTCACTTATCGAATTGACTCAAGACAAGAAGGTAATCGATATGAAGTGGGTATATAAGGTGAAGTTGAATCCCAAAGGAGAAGTAACTCTCCACAAGGCGGGACTTGTGGTGAAAGAATTTCTTCAAAAAGAAGGAATTGACTTCGACAAAGTTTTTGCACCTGTGGCTAGGATCAAAATAATCAGGTTGGTTGTTGGTCTAGAAAACATGAACAATTCGTACATATATCAGATGGAAGTAAAATGTGCATTCTTGAATGACCCCTTAGATGAAGAAGTTTATGTTGCATAACCAAATGGGTTTGTGAAACAAGGCGAAGAAAACAAGGTATACAGGCTGCATAAAGCCCTGTATTAACTTAAGCAAGTACCAAGAGCTTGGAACAAGAAGATAGATAGCTTTCTAAGGGAGGAGGAATTTCTGAAGCGCACAGTAGAGTCAACTATTGTCAAAATGTTGTGTGTTGAAATTGTGTGAGTGTCGAAGTGTCGAGGAGTTAGCCTCGACATGGATTTGGTTTTAAACCTAATTTTGAAGTGTTGGCAGAATTAGGTATTTTGGACTTTTGTTTTTTGCTTTACTTAGAGAGCAAGCAAGCAAAATCTATAAATAGGGAGTAACCTCTATTATTGTATATACTTGAATTTTACAGTTGCAAAAGAATAAAGAATCACAGTTTGTGAGTAGAGAGAAACTCAGCAGAAAATTCATCTTCTTCCCTCTCTCGATAAATCCTAACTCTTTTCTTCTCAATTCAATCTTTTTTTCTTGTTTTTCATCACCATTGTACAGCGATACAATCTTGCTACCAAGATTGGTTGATTCCCTCGAGTGAAGAGTGAAGAACAAGAAGATAATTTGATCGGTTGATTGAATCTTGTTCATTAAAATTGATTAAGAACTACTCAAAAACTTTGATTTAATTTCAACAAAATCATCTACAAATAATTATATTGTATCTGTAAACACAGTTTCCTATATATCAACTCAACTCTCCCAATTTCTCTCCCCTTACATCAAAACTCTCAAATTTAACCCAAAATAAAATATTTTTAATTTGTCTATATATAAAAGTGTAATCATATCAAAAACTCTCACACAATTGTCAACTTTTAGATTCGGATCCGGGTGAACTTACTCCTACTAATAGTGAACTTTTGTTAGATCTGTCAGTCATGAACAGTGGTGCATATATTGAAGCCATGTTAGGGTCTGACTTAAATCTCAGTTGGTTAAAAATCACTACATAATGGACATTCCTTCTCATAATAAAAAACAAAAAAAGACCATGACAATCATGAGTGAATGAAGCACAATAGCAAATTGCAAAACCACTGAACAAGTTACAAAAGCCAATTGCAAATTGCAAAACCACTGAACAAGTTACAAAAGCCAGTACCTAGCTTTCATTGCATACTACAAACACAAGTAACAGAAAATGCCCATAATTGTATAAATGACTAATTATAGAGACTTTCATGTTATGATGAAAAGTTTCAATTTTAGTTGAAGTTTGCATTTGGTTGGACCCTCCAATCACCTCCCTTTGACATGGGAAGAGATACCACTCATCAATAATTGAATAAAGCATTGCATGTTTGTCAAACTTGCGTGTTATTTTAAGTCGTGTCAACTTAATTTCTTCACTTTCCACCAATAATATTTCCACAATTTCTTTGACTTTTGAATGCTCCCTTTTCATTTCACCAATCCAAACACACCATTTCATATAATTATAGATATTGTACTTCTATTTATATTTTAAATTGAAGTATGTAACCACATTTACCATCACAGGATTGTCTGATGTACTAGTTTCTACGACGACATCAAACGGTTAATTTAAAATCATATGTTATACTTTCGACTTTATTTGTTCAACTTCTTTCGGAAAAAAAAATAGAATTTCTAATCTCAATCTATGTCAGATACAACGAAAAATCTTAATATTAATCGTCTTTCACTTGTTTATTATAAATAATCTCTATATTATTTGCCTTTTACCGATTTATTGTAAACACCGCCCAATCATTGTTCTCATCATAGTTGTTGTAATGGTCGTCGCAACAACTCTAATGACCTCAATCGCAACTTCCATATTTATACATGTAAATACAATTTAAAAGTATAGTTGTATTTTCTCGTTTTTTTCACTATCCTAATCCATCTTAACTTGAATATTTAACTATAAATAGGTCTGAAAAACAAATCTGAACTCAACCACTATGATCCCGAATCTAATAGAAAGAAAATTATTTAATCGAGAACGAATGCAAAGAAAATTCAATTTTTAATTAAGGGGAAGGGGTCAGGGATGCTTATATCATCCCCATACTCACCCTCGCCCCACCTTGAGCTATTAAATTTATTTAATTATCTTTATTTTTAATAATTTTAATATCTACTTATCATTCTTAATCTTAAGATAACAAATTTATTAAAATTAACATTATTTTAAAAGATATATATATAAAAAATGAAAATGACAAAGTATTATAGCTATTATCAAAGTTATCAAGTATTTAATTTAATTATTAATTTTTATTATTATAAAAAACATGCAATTTTTATAAATAATAAAAAAAGTTATAATTTCTACATATATATGTATGAAGAAGATAAGGTGAATAATTAATTGTCACCCTGAATTGAATTTGAGAGTGGAGATACTTTTGATATATAGAGACGAGTATTAGATTGTTAATACTTAAACTCGTTTCGGCCCGTCATACCTAACTATAAAGAAATCACTTAAAATATTCTAACAAGTTAAGTTTTTGAGACTCGTTTAGATTAATTCCGAAATTTTTTCTAATTGTTAAATTGTTTATTGACAGAAAAAATTTGATTTAAGTAATGATTGATTTAACTATTGATTTTTATGATCAATTTAAAGACCCATTAATAAATATTCTGTTAGCTTGATCAACTAGTCTAAATCAGTTGCTGAATAAAAACTTTATTTATTTCTAACAGATTACTTTATAGTGAATTATATGTTGTCTACAATCAAAATACCTTTATTTCACTATCATAAGAGATTTCCTGAATTGAACAAGTCATATTTTGAATTCATCAAAACAATGTTAAATACAAATTCAAAACAAAAATAATTCAATTTTCTTCTATCAAACAAACGTGTGCAATTTTCTTATTAGAATGACTATGAAATATTTTAAATCAGAGTTTTGACTATTTGAATATATTTATTAATCTCTGATCTTATTTATAAAAAAATTAATTTTTTAAATAATCAATATATTTAAGTTATTATTATACCATCAAAATATATTGATTATTTATTTAATCTAACAAATAATATTTTTCTTAACAAAAATCGATTGTAAATTATATTTAAAGGCCTTAATCTTAATTTAAGAATTTGGTTGGAAACTTCGAAAATTGAAACACTTGGAAAGTTGACCTAGAACATGATGATATTGTTGTTGCGATTTGACACTTATTGTGTAAAGTTATTGCCGTTATAGAGAGGTTGATGTTACCAAATGTTTGGTTGTGATTGGGTGGCTATGATTTTTAACGTGTGCTATGCAACCAATTACTAGTGCTTGTATCTTTTTCAATATCTTCAAAAAACCTGAACTGATGAAGACGTATTCATATACGTTTGATGGAATATGCTGATCTTTATTTTGATGTAACATAACATAGCTTAATAAAGGTGGAGCTGCCACTAAATGGAACACAATATTAAAAAGTATTTGTTATGATTTTGGACCATATATGTGTCTAAGGTTAAAAAGTAAAGATTCAGTAATTAACCTCAATTGTTAATGTATCATTCAGGTGTTTTCTTGTTGCAATAGTACAAGTATTTTCATTAGGATGATACAGCATCATGTTTTTTTTTAACTAAGTGAAACAAAGAGGTTGACCCAAATTGATTGAACGAGTTTGGCAATATTTCGGTTCGGTCAGGGGTTCAATGATAAGGAGGCTCAATTATCTATCCAAAATCATAAATTGTTGAAGGAATAGTGCACCACAATTTTGAGACTCGTAACCGATCCACGAAATGGACGATTATTTATTGTGGGATATTTTCTGACGATTCTCAGTGTTGCACATCGAGAAGCACGAGGCATTTCTAATTGTCTATCATACCTACTCTACTCTTTTACTCTTTTACTCTTTTGTTACTTTCTAACTGATTTTGACGTCAGTGTTAATCTTGTACGTCCATTTTGGTGGACCAAAATAGTCTCACAATACACCAAGACTCATACATCTCAAACCAATGAGAAGTTTTTTCTAAAGTATAAAACATTGATGGTTTTCACATCTAAAATGACCGAAACATTAACATTATTGTAGGAACTCGAAGTTTGCACCATACCCCCTAGCCTCGACTATAAGACAACTTTTTCATACTAACCAAGATAGTCTTACATCTCTTAAAAATAAAAAATAAAAATTAAGAATAGTTTATAGGCTTGGAGATTAACCAAAATAGCCAAATTTATTACTAACTTTATGTATCTCTCATATATTACTTTCTCACTTATCTTATTTATCTCATAGATGTGCCTTAAACCAAACTTTTGTTACACACTGATTTTCAAAACAACAGTTACCCAATTGCAAGAAGGACCCTCTTCTTACATTATAAGCTTACTAAATAAATCTCCTACTTTCAATCTTCATTAACTATTAAAATTGTTACCACAAGCATTGCAACTCCAAATCCATTTTGGGTTTTTTAATGTTTCCCTTTACTGAAAAATATACATCAATATATTGCCTCGTTTTTTCTCATAACCCCTTAACAAATCATTATAAACACATAGATTTAAAAATAAATAAATAAAAACTAATAGTATTTGAACACCGATAGAAAAATAGTCAAATATAAACATGATATCTGATATTTACAACACAAAACTGTGCTGAAACATAAGTTTACACTGTGACTGTGACACTAACCACATACTATAATATCACATTCTACACTGTGACTGTGATCATCATTTTATATTTTTTTATACTCTCATTCACATCAACTGAAAATTAAAAATTTTAAATAAAAAAAAAAACCAGCTGAGCTTCATTTTCTACCTCCAAAAGCTACAAGCTGGTCCCATAAAAAAGAACTTAAAAAAAAAGCAGAAAATAATAATATCTGCTGCTGTAAAAAAAACAGAGGAGTTGATTCCGGGGACATATCTGCAACCATCCCTCAGTAAAATCTTTCCTCTCACAGACCAGAACGAGTTAAGGTGACTCACTGAGTCACTCATTAACTCACTCACTCTTGTTTCTCCAACTCTTTCGAATGTATGAAAGTTCCATGGAACCCATAAGGAACTCGAGACGGAAGCGGAATAGAAGCTTCTAACTTCAAATTCACAGCATTCACAATCTGAATCTCCGATTTCCATTCCTTTTCATCATGTACAAATGTCAAAATATAACCATCATCTTCATTCTCAGAATCCTCGTTAGGCAAAAACAGAGGCTCCCCGCCGAACCTATTCTCGCCGTAAATATACTTCTTCACCTCGCCGCTGAAAAGATCGACTTTCGCGAACCCGGAAACTTTAGGCCATGGCTCAGCAAGAGCGAGATAAGCGAACTGTGTTTTTCTACCCAGTTTGTTCTTGTTCACCATTCCAGCTTCCAAATTCATGTGTTCGGATTCTTCGATAATGGCTCTTCTTGTTGATTTCCCTGTCTTCAAATTCAATCGAATTTCCGATAAAACACTCTTCAAACTCTCGTCGCATTCGTTGAAAATAGAATCCGCCGGTGTCATGCACGACCCGATAACTACAACTTCATCATTCTCAGGCTCCTCCCAAGCATTCCAGAGATGAAAACAGAAGCACTCTGGTGCGTCAATCCATTTCATCTCGGAAGCATTCTCGGCATTCTTCGACAGAACACCGAAACGAGAAACTTTCTCTTTGTCGTAAACAACGGGTGATCCTCCGCGAATCATTTCGCCTAATTTGAACACAACTTGTTGATCGGGAACAACCACGAAATTCTCAGTGATAGCGAAATCATGCATCATAGTTGGTTCGGCTAGCGGAATCTCAACGTCCGGTGATTTAACGCCGTTAGAATCGAAACGGAAGTATTTCAAATAAGGCTTCTGAACGACGTCGTAGCTTAGAGCGTAGAGATTTTTATCAACGGGATCAACTTTCGGGTGTGCAATCATTGTTGATTTGAGTTGGTCATTGAAATCGTAACGGCAAACGGTGGTTAAGTCTCCGTTAGGTGTGACACGAACGTGATATGGGATGTCATCTTCAGACATGGCTAAGAGACGGTTATTGAAATAAACCAAACCGGCGTTAGCGACGCCCATTCCGTGGGTACCGTCGACGAGCCCACAGAGGCTACGTGCGTAGTATAGCATGAGACGGGCTATACCGGAATGTCCGTGAAGTTCGCCTATGGCTTTAGGGAAAACGGGCCGGCCCAGGGCTTTTTCTTGGGCCAAACGGTGGGTTTCGGTGAAGCGGCAAGAGTAACTGACGGAGCCGTTAGTGAATTTAACGGCGTGGACCATACCGTCTCCGTCGAAGAAGTGGTGACCGGCAACCGGCTCGTGAAGTGGGTTTGCGCCGTTACGGAGGTAAACACCGTCAATGCCTTTTGGGATTTTGCCGGTTATTGGAAGATTTTGGGTTACCGGATGTTCCGGTACTGGGGCGAAGTTACCGGCAATTTGGACACGTGGGTCGGAGGTTTTGGGCAGTGGGTGTTTGCTTTCTTGTTTGATTAACGTTGTTTCGACGAAGTCGAGGGCGGTGGCTGCGGCTTGTTGTAGAAGGTTCCATTTTTGTTCTTGTTTGTGTAGCGGTTTTGTGTTGGAGGGCAAATTGGGTTTTGTTTCTCTTGTGGGGATTAAGGTTGTTGTTGTAGTATTCGTGGATTGAGGTTGGTATTTTTTTGGGAAAGGGAGTGTTGTTTGTAGCGAACATGAGATTGTGTTTTTAGAGGTGGATCTTTTCTTGTTTAACAAGATTGAACTTGAATTTGTCCTTGATGAAGATTTGGTGTTGATCCATGTGTTTGAAGGTGATGCTGTAAATGTTGCCATAGTGGAGAAGATTGGTTCTCTATTTTGAAAAGAGTAGAGGAAAGAATGGTGTTTGTTTTTGTTTGAGTTAATGTTTGTTTTGAGAATGAGAATAAAGAAGAGAGCGAGAGTTGAGGGGAGTGGAGAGTGAGATATTGGGGTATATATAGTGGGGGAGAGAGAGGAGATGCAAGAGAAGACCACGTGTAAGATTAAGAAAAAGGTAGAAGGATTGATGATGAATGATATGATACAATTCCAATAAGTGTGAGCAAGACAAGGTGGGGTAGGAAGGAGGGACATTGATGCATGATACAATGCCACGACCACCTTATTTCGCTTTCTCTCTCTACAATATTATATTGTTTTGCCTACTTAATATTTTATGTTGAAAATAGAATAGAATATCGTTATAGTAGGGTGAAAGTTCCTTAAATTTAGAGCAATCACACATGACAATCGATGGAAAGAAAATAAGGACATATTCGTCATTCTTCTAGTTTAATATTCATATAGGGTTATTATAGTATTATCAAAATATATTTAAATATACTTATTTATTAATAATTTTATCAATAAAATTTATTAATAATACATAAAAAATCATTAGAAAAATTTAAAATTTCACAGAGTTTAAATTTTTTTATATAAAATAACACCTCATTTTTGTAAAAATAAATTAAATTAAACTCTAATTTTAATATGTTTCAGAATCTATTATTTGGCTATGAGTAACACTAAACTCAAATAAATATTTGTATAATGTTAAGATATTTCAAAAATTATATAAGTGATTTCACATGAACTAACATATTTTATGAATATCATTATACTCTGATCATATTAGACTTTGATCATACATGATATTTTAGTTAGATTAGATTCCTCGGATTTAATATGTTAAGTTAAACTTAATCATTCATTAAGTTGAACTTAATCATTTAAGTGTCTAATTCAAATTGATTCTTTAGATGATCGATTAATTATATGAAATTCTTTATGATTTTGATTTATCTGGAAGAAACATTATAAGGATTGGGCCATTAAGAAGTTTAAAGATGAATGAGGTAATTGGGCTTTTGATTGATGAGTGGAGAAACCATATTGAGTTTGTAATTTAGCACACGTTATAACCCCGCGTTGGTACCTCAATGAGAGAGTGACTTTGAATACACGTGGCCAATTTTCTATTCTTCATAATATTGCTCACATCTATTACATTGCCCCACACGCTTGCTTTGCCTCCCTTTAAACCTCCTTCTTTTTTCATTTTCTCATGCACATTATATTCATGCTTTACACTTAAATTAATTCTATTTTTATCATCTATGTTTTTCTAATTCTTTATTTTATGGTATAGTAACTAACTACAATCAAAAGATTGTTAAAGATAGAAATGAATATACATTTTCTTGAGAAACCACAAAAAATTAAGAGTAGAAATAAGTTGTACCTAGATAAGCTTTGTGATATGAATTAATAAAAAATTATTCTACATATAGTTATTATATTTTAATTTAAATATGAAAAAAAAGTTAATAAACATAAGATAAAAAAATATAATATTAACTTCTTAGATGAGCACAAAATTTTAAAGGATGAAACAATAAAAAGATAAAATTTTAAATATAATATTAATATTTTCCTAATTTACTAAAGAATTTGTCCAAGAACTTAACTACCAATATAGCCTCGAAATATTTATTCACAAATATTTTAACCAGAAATGTAAATTCAAAAACTATTTCTTGCATTATTGTTTTTTTTTTAAATCCATAGAAGTTCCTCTAAATACTCGTTTCTTGCATAACTTTTGCCGAAATCCACATTGAAAATCAGTATTTTTTTTTACCGGGTATCCTATGTAGATTTGTGAAGAAGTAATTTACTAAAGTTTTTGATGTCTAAATGCAAATTATACATATATATATTTTTAGTTGAATAATTTGACAATCATAGATCCACAAAATTTTTAATAATAGAGGTCTCTATTTCTTTTGAAAAATGGAGAAGTTTCTCCCCTATCTAAAAATAGTTGGATGTTTGAGTAAATCATTCCACGTTATCAATGTGCAATTTAAAAAAATATTTAAAATTTAAAAAAAAATAGAATTACTTAAAAAATATTAACCACAAAAGTTAATAATAGAAAAATAAAATGACATATTTTTCTTCACAACTTATATTTAATCCAAAAAAATATATTTTTCTAAAGTGAACACCACTCCCAACTATAAATATTGCAACTTTACTCTAAAGTTTAAATCATCATTTTTAGTATATAACTTTTTAAATTATATAGTACTACATTTTTTTTCCACCACATGTATATTTAGAAGACATCAAGTAATTTCAATTTTATTTTTATTATAATTATAAGGATCGAAGCATGACCATTCCTATTAACCCAATGCTAAACACTATTAAACCAAGTATGTTGATACATTGAATCTTATCCAACCATGAACTAGTTAGTAACAATTAGTAAAATATAAATGTATATAGTTCTCAAGTTTAAATGGAAAAAGTGCATGAAAACAAAAATCTTACATGCATCTCTCTTATTATTCCTTAATTAATTAACATTCTAAAATCTTAGACTTGGTAAACAAACAATATTCTCGTAATTTGGCAGCTTTAATGTTGACAAAAATTGACCCTTAGCTACGTGTACGATTATATTTTGCTTGAATCTATATTACGCTTCAAACATTGCAAAGACTTCACGAAAAAGTTCACAAAAGTGATTAAGTAATTTAATTGTATTTTTCTTCCTTCAATTAATTAATACACTAAAATTTGCACCTTTGTAAAAACCATGTTTATAAAAGGAATAAAAAGATCGAATGATGTAATGCATGATGCAACAAAATGCACTATTTGAAGAGATATTTGTTCTCACTTTTTTTATTTATATTATTTATAATGGCCAATGGATAAATACATCATAATCACAACATACAGAAGCTCCTGTAGCATCGTGGACCAGGATTAAACTTTGTGTTGTCAGAAGTCCATTTGCAAACAAAGGAAGTAATGAAATATCGATTTATAAACATCTCAAACATAGCAAGAATGGACACAAGCAATTTTGTGAGATATAATTATTAATTCGATTAAAGTTAAGGTTAAATTCTTTACATTGTTGGATTCTGTTTAATAATTAAGGAAAACCTATTTTTTAATTTGTTTAAATCTACAACGCTTCCATTTATACATATAATTAATTAATATATTTTTATAGCAATTAATTATAAAGACATTAAAATGTTTACTTCCGCGATGCAAGTCTGAGAGAGTTTCAGGTTAAATGTCTATAAATGTTTTTAGGTAGTTATTGTCTGTCCCCTTTTTCGTGGAGGAAGTCTTCGTTTATACTCATTCAACCATCAATGCCCTTTAAGAATGCTTCTTCATATTCTTCATTAAGGTGACTCGAAATAACGTTCGTCGTTTTCCATAATCATCACATAATGTCTTTTCCCTTAGCTTCTGTAACCCCCTTCCATTATGAAGACGTTTCGTAATCGTCTATTATGACTGTTCACATAACTTCCCAACATTGCTCATAGAGTCAGAGTCGACTTGTTCTTCTGTCAGAGTTTACTACAAGGCCGACATGCTTGTATTGCAAGTATGTGAACCTTAACCAGATTCTGATTTGAGCAAGATTTATGCTTATCCGACTTACCGGCCTCCTAGTACTCGATTTACAGAAACTCAACTTTTTTAGGAATTTCGGGATGTACATAAGCCCCCCCCCCCCCCCCCCTGATCACGAGGTCATATTGGATTGAAGTGTTCGGTCAAGATAATCTTGAAATTCCCCTTTCCCTAGACCAGACTCCTACTCAACGAATCATTGAGGTGTCATTCATCTTAATGATGACAAATCTTTCTCTTTCCTTATCATGATGGTTTTATGGGAACTCTCACTAATCATCATTGCTCTTTTTTATTTGAATTCTTGACCTTTACAAACTTGTTTTTAAAGGGACTTTGTTTTTCCGTTTTGTTTATTACCAAAACTAGCGATCTTCTTCTCAAGTGTTGCGGATAAATTTTTACTCCATCCCTCACTCGATTCTTCTGCTATCTCAAGTCTCGGGTATCATTTTCTTTCCCCTTTTCGCTCATTTTTTTGTTTTATTATGTCTTCAATACAAAGCTATAGTTACTCGGGAGAATGTTCAATTTCCCTTACTGGTAGTGATAGAAATAGGATTTGGAATTCTTGCATGCGAGAGTGTGTGGGTTATTTAAGTTGAATGGATTTTGATCAGATTCTTGCATGCGAGAATGTTCAATTTATCTTTATGATCATTTAAATGTGACCGAAGATGTTGAGAAAGTGAAGTAAATAGGCGCTCAACAATTAACTCAAAATCTTGGGGCCTACTTGAGGAGGTGCACGGTCATGACTCAGGGTTTATTTGAAGTATGAGATGCCCACGAACAGAATGAGGGTCGTCTTAATAAAGATATAGCCCAGTTGAAAGAAGACTTGAAAGCCCGAACTGTCCAGGTGGAGAAATTGACCAAGCAGGTTTCAGAGATGAAAATATAGAAGGAGACATCAAAGTCCTAGCTACCGGAAATGACTAAGTAGAAGGAAACTGTTGAATCCAAATGCTAGGAACTGAAAATGATCAATACCGGTTTGACCCAAGAAGTAGAACAAGCTCGGGTTCTTAATGAGAGTTTAAAAAAATCCTTGCAATATGCCAGGTAGATTTGCTCTCTGCTGGAGATGAAGCCTTTGAGGGAGCTAAAGGTCAAGCTTTATGCATTATTCCAGACTTGGATGTGTCAAAGATGGATTTTTTCAAGGTAGTGGTGGATAGGCAGTTGGTCGACATGAAGGAGGTTTCCTCTGAGACAGAGAGTTCGAATGATGTGATGATGGATGACCCGACACCTGAAGCTCAAGAAGACGACCATCATTAAGTTTAAATTTGTCTATGTCTTGTTGTTGGACATTAGTGGTGATGTGCCCTTTTTGTATTTTTGAACAATATTTTGTTATTCTATTAGATGTTTAGGCCCTTTCAGGGCTCTTTTTTATTAATGTTATCTCATTACCCTTTTATTTGTGTTCTAATATATTGACTGTTTTGGCCATCTATGTCTTGTGATTAATTCGATATGACATGTTCCTTCGTGCTTTGATCTAGTTTTATATGTAATGCTCTCCTTGTCTGGTGACTTATTGTAATGTTTGTACTATGTTCCTCTATGCGATCGATTACTTAAGTCCAAGACTTCAATTCCTAGCTAGAAGTTCTTCTTACTTAGCTAGCTTTGTTAAACATAACTCGACTAGAGGTTTATTGCTTACATATTTGGTTTCATTAGATCAAAGGTTTTATTAAGCATAACCTGGCCGCAGCCGATTATGCCAGAGGTTTCAATTAACTTGGACTTCAGTTAGGCTAGAGTTTTCAATTGACTTAGCCCAGTCGTGGCCAATTATGCCAGATGTTTTAATTAACATTAGACTTCAGTTAGGCCAGAGGTTTCAATTAACTTAGCTCGACCACAACCAATTATGCCAGAGGTTTCAATTAACCTGGACTTCAGTTAGGTCAGAGGTTTCAATTGATTTAGCTCATTCGCAGCCGATTATGCTAAAGGTTTAAATTAACTTGGTCTTCAGATAGGCCAGAGGTTTTAATTAACTTAGCCCGGCCGCAGCCTATGAAGTCAAGACACTCCATTCAATATGTTTTGATGAAGAGAAAGTGCAACTCAAATTATCATATCAAAAGTATGGAAAAAGCTTCAAGATTTGTGTGAAAGCTAGCATCAAATGATTCAAGACTTATTTTGAAGACTAACATTGATATTGAGTTTTTAAGGTACAAGCATGCAATATATATATTGATAACTTAGTGCTCAAAATAAATCCAAATATTCATTGCATGCATGATCAATTGTCTCACTTGCCATTGTTGCTATACTAATTTTTCTAAATATTTTTTCAAAAATCAGTTCAGGAAATCGATTACCCCATTTCAAGAAATCGATTTTCAATTGTCAAAATTCATTTTTCAGTTCAGGAAATTGATTCCCCCTTTCCAGGAAATTGATTTCCACTTGGCAGAATCAATTTTTTAACTCAGGAAATCGATTACCCCCTATTGGGAAATCGATTTCCATCACAAAGCAGTGGATGGTTTCATACATGCCTTATGGGCTAAACATTTTCCAAAGTTCATCCATTAACCATTTCATCTTTTCATTGAATCACACTCTTTCATAGAGGTGTCAAGGTGATATATATATTCATAATTTCAGAATTCAAAGTCACCTCTTCCACTGCAATTTGAAATCTCATACACATTCATTTTCAAGCAAGTGTTTTGATCTTTGAACTTTCATTAAGAATTTTTCTACATTGTTCATATATAGCAGTCCAGAAAATTCATCTCATATTCATAAACACTTGAGCACTAATATATCATTATAAATTGTGTGTTTAGAAGAGAAGATCAGTCATAGTGATTGATGCATTGTCATATACTTTCTTTACTCAATATTTTCCAGAATTGGTTGTAAACACCTTACTGTCCAGGATTGTTGGAAGCAAGAGAGTTGAGTTTGAGAGGATTGTTCTCATATCAACTTGGTGAGTCACAAGAGGTTGTTCTTGGTGATTGTGTCTGTAATGTACTAGTCATAACAGATAGTAAAATTTCTTTCATGTTGAAAGGGGACTAGAGTACTCTTGATCTGTGAGGGGAACCAGGATATCTCTCTGTGTTCTTTATCTTTTCAGCATTTACTGTATTCATCACATAGTAATCTCCAAGAAAAGATGATTAAAACAAGACAAAAACGGAAAAAAAAATCATAGTACCTAATTCACACTCCCCCTCTCTTAGGTGCACATTCAACTTACATTTGGCATCAGAGTGGGTTATTGGTAACTTACTCCTCAGATCCAGAAAATGGCTTCCTCAAGCGCAAACCCGGTTTTTAAAGATGGTGGTAGTAGCAACAAACCCCCTCTATTTTTTGAAGAATATTTTGACATCTAAAAAATCCGCATGAAAGCATTCTTAGAAGCACAAGGAGATGGTATATGGGAAACCGTTGAAAATGGTCCACATAATCCAACTAGTATGGTCAATGGTGTTGTCACTCCGAAGGTTAAAAATTCATATGATGAAGACGATAAGAAAAAAACACTTAATGAAAAGAAAGATATCAATATTCTTCAAAGTGCGTTAAGTATGGATGAGTTTTTCTGCATATCTCAATGTAAATTGGCAAAATAAATATGGGACACTCTGGTGGAGACTCACGAAGGAACCGTTGAAGTTAAAAGATCCAGATTAAACAAATTGAGTCAAGAATATGAAATGTTCAGAATGCAGCCTGGAGAATCCATTGTTGCATTACAGAAAATATTTGTTCACTTGACGAATCATTTAATTGCTCTCGGAAAGACCTTTACAGATGATGGTCTCAATCTTAAAGTGCTAAGATCCTTGACTAGAGAATGGTAACCAAAAGTAATGGCCATATCGGAGAAGAAAAGTCTTTCTACTATAACGTTCGCATCATTATTCGGAAAACTCCAAGACATTAACTTAAACTTGGATGACTTAAAAAGCATGAAAGTCAAGAGAAGAAATCCAAATGAATTTCTTTGAAGGTAGACTCAAACGAAGATAAAGATGACGGTGCACCGAAGGAAGATGAAAATTTCATGCTCCTTGTTAAAAGGCTTGGTAAGTTTTTTGGTAAAAATGACAAATCCTTTTATGCAAAAAGAAATAAACATTTCAAGAAAAGGGAGGCTTCCGCATCTACACAAGATGCCACATGCTATGAATGTGGAAAGCAAGGTCATATAAAGTCGTATTGTCCGAAACTCTCCAAAAAATATGGCTTTAAAGGCAAGAAGGAATTCAAGAATAAAAAGGTGTATGTTGCATGGAAAGATAATGAGATAAGTTCTTCATCCAGATCGAAAAACAACAAATGTGCAAATTTAGCATTATTGGCTTCACATCATTCTGAAGATGAAGAAGATGAGGTATGCTTGAAAACCACATCAAATCTTTGGTATCTTGATATTGGTTGTTCCAAGCATATGACGGGAGACATGAACAAATTTTCAAATCTAGTGCTTAAGGCCAATGGTGTTGTTACATATGGAGATAAAAACAAAGGAAGAATTCTTGGTATATGCAAATTTGGAGCACCACCTTTCACATCAAGAGGAAGGAATTGATTTTGAAGAAATCTGGTTGCAAGGTTAGAAGTTATTCGTTTATTAATTGCTTATGCATGTTCATTAAACTACCAGTTATACCAAATGGATGTCAATAGCATATTCTTGAACTACATCAATAAAGAAGTCTATGTCAAACAACCCCCGGGCTTTGAAGACTTCAAGAATCCTTCACATGTCTTCAAGTTGAGGAAAACTCTTTATGGCCTAAAGAAAACACCAAGAGTATGGTATGATCGTCTCAACAACTTTCTTTGTGAAAAGGGATTTGAAAAAGGTAAAGTTGACATGACCTTGTTTATTAAGAAAATAAAAGGTAACACTTTATTGGTTCAAGTCTACGTTGACGACATCATATTCGGCTCAACAAACAAATAAATGTGTGAAGAATTTTCATTGATGATGCAAGGAGAATTTGAGATGTCCATGATGGGTAAGATGAGCTATTTTCTTGGACTCCAAATTAAGCAACTAAAGGATGGCATTTTCATCAACCAATCCAAGTATTGCAAAGAATTATTGAAGAAATTTGACATGGATAACTGCAAGGCTATGTCTACTCCAATGGGATCCGGAACTTATGTTGATCAAGATGAATCAGATGTCTCAATTGATATCAGAAAGTATCGAGGTATGATTGGCTCTTTATTATATTTGACGACAAGTTGTCCTGACATAATGTTTAGTGTTTGTTTATGTGCTCGCTTTCAAGCAAATCCAAAGGAATCACATCTCATCGTCGTTAAAAGGATCATGAAGTATCTCAAAGGGACAACAAATTTTGGACTATGGTATCCTAAAAGTAGTATTTACAATTTAGTTGGATATTCTGACGTTGATCATTCAGGAAGTAAAACTGATAGAAAGAGCACTAGTGGTACATGTCACATTCTTGGAAATGCATTAGTATCATGGGCTTGCAAGAAACAGGCATGTGTTGCTCTTAGCACTACCGAAGCAGAATACATAGCAGCAGGTAGTTGTTGTGCTCAAATACTTTGGCTTAAGCAACAAATTCGTAACTACGAACTCGATCTTGGATGCATTCCTCTACGTTGTGACAACACAAGTGCGATAAATATTACAAAGAATCTGATGATGCACTCAAGAACCAAAAATATTGACATTCGACATCATTTTCTTCGTGGTCACGTGCTTCAAGGAGATGTCGAAGTCACATTTATGGATACTCGTAATCAACTCGCCGACATTTTCACAAAACCTTTGGCACGAGAACCGCTCTACAAAATTCAAAGAGAATTGGGAATCTTGGATGAAAAAGACGTATGATGAACGGTACACGTATCTATATGCTTAATTTTACATGTTTTTGTTATCTCATTTGTGACAATATATTATAATAGGTGTATATGTGAAATTATATAATGCCTAAACATGTTATTTATGTGTTATGTGTCTTTACATGTGTTTATCGTTGTTAAAATTCATGTGCCATAGCTACTATTTTCTGTTTTTGGCAAAAAATATTAAGTGAAATTGATTACCCTAATTCAGAAAATCGATTTCCTGAAAGAAACTTTAACTTTTTGAGCCTCTGGAATTTCTGGTTCGCAGGCAGAAATTGATTCCCCTTTTTTGGTCTATCTTTAACTTCTCTTATTAAAATGCTTATCTTTTAAAACCTTTTCCCATCCTTTATGTTAATGACAAAGGGGGGAAGATATTATGACATTTTTGTGTGTCTTTCTCTAATAATGTCTGCAACAAGCTTTAAAAATTGTAAACTCTCATGGATGCATGGGTCAAGGGGGAGTTATCATTGTTAGGGGGAGCATTGTGCATAAAGCTTCAATTGTTTGTCATCATCAAAAAAGGGGAGAATGTGAAGCCAAGACACTTCATCCAATATGTTTTGGTGAAGACAAAGTCCAATTCAAATGATCATATCAAAAGTATGGAAAAAGCTTCAAGATTTGTGTGAAAGCTAGCATTAAAGGATTCAAGACTTATTTTGAAGACTAGCGTTGATCTTGAGTTTTTAAGGTACAAGCATGCAATATATATTGATAACTCAGTGCTCAAAACTAATCCAAATATTCGTTGCATGCATGATCCATTGTATCACTTGCCTTTGTTGCTATACTAATTTTTCTAAATATTTTTTCAAAAATCAGTTCAGGAAATCGATTACCCCATTTCAAGAAATCGATTTCCAATTGTCAAAATTCATTTTTTAGTTCAGGAAACTGATTCCCCCTTTCCAGGAAATCGATTTCCACTTGCCAAAATCAACTTTTTAACTCAGGAAATCGATTACCCCCTTTTGGGAAAATGAGGTTTTCATGTTTTAGTTCAGGAAACTGATTCCCCCTTTCTTGGTGACTTTATCTGTATTATACAAGTTATAACAGATAGTAAAATTTCTTTCATGTTTAAAGGGGACTGGAGTACTCTCGATCTGTGAGGGGAACCGGGATGTCTCTTTGTGTTCTTTATCTTTTCAGCATTTACCGTATTCATCACATAGTAATCTCCAAGGAAATATTATTAAAATAAGACAAAACCGGAAAAAAAAATTATATTACCTAATTCACCCCCTTCCCCCTCTTAGGTTCACACTCAACTTACACAGCCGATTATGTTAGAGGTTTCAATTAACTTGGACTTCAGCTAGGCCAGAGGTTTCAATTGACTTAGCTTGGCCGTAACTGATTATGTGGAAAGTTTCAGCCTTCAGATGATTACTCACCGGCTCCGGGCTTAATCTTGGATCATGTCCTATGATAAATTTGTCGGTTTTATAAATTTACTATACAATTGTTTCAACTATGGGCGCCTCATTAAAAACCCGTGCCCTTGCAACGGAAAAGAGTGAATTCCCACAATTTTATTCATGATGTTTGTTACATAGTTTAACTAAAATAAAACTTAAGGTTGGTTATATTTCAAGCCCTAGGTATTTCAACACCCTCTAAACTTTCTAACTTATAAGCCCCATTATTCAACTTCTGACAGATAAGGAAAGGTCTTTTCCAATTCAGAGCTAGCTTGCTTTTCTTCTTATGGTTAATCACCTTCTTTAACACCAGATTTCCTTTGTGAAATCCTCTTTGCCTTACTTTGATATTAAATCTCCTGAAAATTAATTATTTGGTTGCGAACTCCCTTATGTGGGTTATTTCCCTGACTTCATCTAATAGACCTGCATAATTATCTAGACCTTCTAGGTTGGTGTTCTCATGAAAAAAATACGCCTCCAAGTTGGAGTATTGATTTCTGCCGGTATCATTGCATTAGTTCCATAAGCCATCCTGAAAGGAGTTTCTTGAGTAGTCAAATGAGGTGCAGTATGATAAGACCATAAGATCTCGTACAAGTACTCGGCCCATAACCCCTAAGCTTTATCCAATTTATTTTTCATCCCAGATAGAACGATCTCGTTTGCTTCCTCCGCCTGACCATTTACGTGAGGATGCTCTACCGGAATAAGTCTATTATGTATTCCCAAATCCTTACAAAACTCTACTACTGGTGAGCTAGAAAATTGTGTGTCGTTGTCTGAAACAATAACTCCAGGAAGGGCGAAACGACATATTATGTTTCTCCAATAGAAATGTCGCACCCTTTCTGCTGTAATCCGGGCCATTGCTTTTGCCTCCACCCATTTAGTGAAGTAATCAACAACTACTATCAAGAATTTCAGATGTCCAACTATAACGGGAAATGGGCTCAGAATGTCTGACCCCCACTGATAAAATGGTCATGGTGAAAATACCAAATGTGATAATTATGCAAGAGAGTCGATGAAGGGAGTGAACACTTGACATTTCTCATATTGACTTACGAACTGTGCGCAATGTTGAAGCATACTCGGCCAGTAATACCATACTCTAAGTATTTTCTTGAAAACGTTTTTCCTCTAATGTTACTTCCACATACCCCTTCGTGGACTTATTTCATGACTAGCACAATATCTTCTTTCAAAATGCATCTTAATATAGGAGTTGATCTTCCCATTTTATATAACTGATCAACAATGATGAGGTATCAAGCATATATCCTTTTAATGCGCCTAGCCTCAATCTCTTCCTATGGTAGCTCATTCTAGGTTAAATACCGAATGATAACTACCATCCAGCCCCTTGCACTATCCAGTTTCATAACTTCCTCAACCTCCGTACTCAGTGCTTTCAGGGTCCCTTGAATTATTGTCTTGTTTAAACCGGAACCTTTGGTGCTCGCTAATCGGGCTAAGACGTCATCTCTAGCATTCTCTTCCATGGGTATGTGATTAACCTAAAATTCCATAAACGTCTGAGACATCTTGAGAGCTTTTTGCAAGTATCTAACTAGCGATGGATCCTTTGTCTAAAACTTCCTCTGACCTGACTGACGATCAACTGAGAGTCGGTTTGAACAATAAAGTGTGTTGCTCCAACGTCTTTTTCCAACCTCATTCCTGCAATCAAAGCTTCATACTCTGTCTGGTTATTGCTACCCTGAAAAATTAAAACATAGGGAATGTTCTAAGACTAGGTCACCTGGGCCCTCAAATATTATCCCATCTCCACTTCCTTTAAGATTAGAGGATCCATCCACAGATAAATTCCATCTGCATGATGACTCTTCCGAGGCCAGAGAGCTCAATTTAACCAGGAAATCAACAAGCACTTGAGATTTGATGTTACTCTGAGGCACAAACTTTATATCATACTCTGACAATTCTACTGCCCGGGACACCATTCTTTCTGCCAAGTTCAGTTTCTTCAAGACCTGATTGATATGATAATTGTTTTTGACAATGACAGGTGTCTCTCCACGAAAAATACCTAAGCGCATCGCACACTCAAAGATATAATAGAGTCGCCACCGAACTTTATTTATTCTCGAAGGAAATGGAAAATATCGATAAAACCCCAGGAGAAGAGAAACAGGTAAGGAAGTCGGTTATGCAATGGGAAGGTATTATCACCCCTCACATCAGTTGTATTCAACGGGAACTATTTTAATTATTCTTTTCGGGAATGGGTGTTACTATCTAAAGGTTACTTGTAATTGTTTTGAATAAAGGGGAAAATCAATTTATTAATTAATGTGCTCGCCAAGGATTTGAACCCTTGTGCCTACATATTCTCATAATGTAATGAGAAAATCAGAGCTTCGTAGTTCATGGTAAAAAAATACGGATGTGTTAGTTGATTTTAGGGAACAGTTATAATCGTATCGTAGAAGTGATTCGACGTTAGCTGATTCGGACCCTTATTCAGATGCTCTAAGCTTTTGGTAAAACTGCTAAGGAACGAATTATAACAGTTATTTTATGAAACGAAAAGTTATTTGTTTTGAAAATAGTCTAAAAGAAAGAAAATAAAATGTTGACTTAATTGAAAAAAGAAAAAGAGATAGAGTTGCTTAAATTGAAAAAGAGTTGTGACATGAGGAAAGTGTTGTTTGGATGTTTTGACAGTATTAAATTGAAAAAGAGTTATGATACCTTGTTACCATGCAAATCATAACTTGATCTATAGGAGTTAGATTAACGCACTATAATATGTGTTGGAAAGCTAAGATAAAGAGATACAAGTTTTATGTTGAAGTTAAAAGTAGATTCAAAATGAATGAGGGTCGAATAATTTGTTGAAGTTCTCGACTTAATTAAAATAGTTAGTTTGGGCCGGTTTTTGTAATTTTCGGGTCGGATACCATAAGGGTCTGAACGTCCCTTTTATTATATTAGGTATTTCACTGCTACAGTAATCATATTCTGAATTTTGATGATACAATATTTCTTAGACGATTTCATGGAGAACTAAAATTCACAAGGTTGATCTGTTGTAATCGGTTTCCACCGATACTTTGAGGTTTCTTAATTTTCAATCAAATGTCTTTTCCCTTTCAATATTTTGTTCTATGTCTTGTGTGCTTTATTCGAGTTATATAGAATATATGTTGATTAATTTCGATTGATATATATATATATATATATATATATATATATATATATATATATATATATATATATATATATATATATTCCATAATCGCGTTTGCTTAATTCGCGTATGCTTAACCCGTTTGCTTAATTCAGAAACTAGGAACACATATCATATATTAGTATTAATGCGCTTGTTATTGTTACTTTAATCGAAAAGGGATTAGAATCCACTTAAGGCATAAAAATTATATTAACTAATGATAAGTTAGGAAACCAAATTAGTAGATCAACTTATTTCATAATCACTTTTTATAATCACTTTTCATAATCACTTTTTATAATCACTTATTCTAAATCGAATCAGAATCCCACTATTTAGTTTTCTTATTTGGTTAATTTGTAAAGAGTCCTTGCGATATGATACTCGAGTGTCGCTTCCCTAGACTACAGTTCTTAGTTACTCGTTTTTGACTCGTGTGCAATAACGGATCACCCCGCAAACATTTATTGGTTCGGATGAGACACCTTAATGGTTTCTTCATTGAAACTGGTTAGATACTCTCTGAGAGATTCCGAGTACCCTTGTCGGAGGTTGAATAAATTTGTAGTCAACACTCTTCTATGCTTGCTTGCGAAAAAGTGTTGTACCATCTTTTTAGTTAGGTCGTAGTAGCTGACGACCGAGAATCTGGGTAAGTTCATATACCATCGCAAAGCCCCTTCCTTAAAGGTACCTTCCATGAGTTTTCACTTAAGGGAGTCAAAAGCCCCTACTATTGCCATCTGATTATTGATCATAATAATGTGTTCCTGTGGGTCGATTTTACCATCAAAAGATACCAGCGATGGTGGTTTAATGTTCTCTGGAACTTGATCATCCCAGATCGCCTCAGATAATGGTTGGGAATCCGTATGTTCCTCCCCTGTATCCCCGTCCTATTGACTTTGAGTTTGAAAAACATGGACACTATATTGCAGTGTTTCATTCTGTTGACGGAGAGTCTCCACCAATGCGAGCAATTGGGTTAAATCGGGTGGTAGAGGTGGATCACTTCATTTGGGAGATGATTTGGACATCGTAGAGTTGGACTATTAGAATTTTTTATGATGATTCTTGGTGTGGCCTGGGAAATTTTACCAAGGCCCCACGGTGGGCGCCAAATGTTCTTGCTAAAAACACTGAAAGGTTGAATTCCTTGATGCAAGTCAGGGAGAGCCTCAAATTATTGGCTAAGTATCTGTAAATGTTTTTCTCAGGTAGTTATTGTTTGTCCCCTTCCTCATGGAGGAAGTCTCCTTTGTACTCCTTCAACCATCATTGAGTGAATGACACTTGGTAATCATCAACAATAACACAACGAAAACCCTTCCCACAAGGAGACTAGTACCATGGAGTTTAATATTAGTGATGTTATTATTTCTCAGAATAAGTCGTTAACCCATATAGTGAATGAACTGACCAAATAATTGTCAAAGTTGCCACACCATCTGAAAGAGATACATGAAGTACCTCAACAAAAGCATATTGAATTTTATGAACTCTGCAACAGAGACCATTCAACTAGATTTTTCCCCTACCATGAAGAAGATGTAGGCAACCAAAGGCCTGAGAAATATCAAAATAACAACTTCCCACAGAGCAACAATTTTAATCAAGGATGAAGATTTAAGGTTGTTATATCCAATAGACAACTTTTTCACCATTACTCACAAGTACCTCCACAACAAGACAAAACAAACAATTTGGAGGATACATGATAAGTGACTTTGAGATTCTTTTTATGTTTATATTTGATTAAATTTTAGTAGTTATATCCTTATTTTTGTGCATTTTACTTCCTTTTTTGTGTTTCTCGGTGTTTTAGGAGTTTTAGAAGAAAGGTAACAAGGTCTGACAAGTTGGAGGAAAACCAAGGAAAAACACATGATTAATTCACAAACAGAAGCCCTTAGTACATAAAATAAGGCCCTATTATGACCTGGCTATAGCCAGCATTACAAGTCGTAATAGGTGCAACACATTCTTTCTAACTATGACCCTCATGCAAAAATCCATGGGCCATTATAGCCTTCTTGTAATGGGCATTACAGGTTGTAACGGACCCAATCTTAGAATAAGATTGTGTTTTTAATGCACTTTTCTAAGAATCCTTAGGTTCTAGCCATTTTTATCAGTTGCAAAACACCAAAGAAGAGATATTATATGCGTTTAATATCATATTTATGTAATTGGGCCTATAAACAACTAGGAATCTTCAGAGAAAAAACACACCACTTTCTATAATTCAACTTTCTATTGTTCTTGCATTTTGTATTTAAGATTTTACGGTATTATTCAAGACTCTTTAGAGCGATTTAATTCAAGTTTATTTTATGCTTTAATCAGGTTCTATTATTCTCTACCTTTATTATTATTATTATTATTGTCATCATGTATGCAATTGATGTCTCTGTTGTTTTATCGTTTCCCATGTCTGAGTAGATAGCTTTAGAGTTTGAGACATGAGGAACATCATACCAACATACCTTATGTACATTTCTAAATGTTGATTGTAACGAGAACTATAACTTATTTTGTAGTTTCTATTTTCAAAAGAAAATATATTCTCTATGAAAGTATGAACACTAAGACATTAATCATGTGCCGAAAGGGTATAAGCGATGTCAAATTTAGAAATTCAAATGTTTGACTTTGAGATTGCAAAAGTGTTCCAGAGCAATTGAGGAAATGATTTTCTCTTAAAAAGGTTTCTAAATGTACAAACTGTGTTGCGAAAGCCAATGATTTACACGGTTAGAATCTAGTAATCCACCGACAGAAGTGGGTATTATCACTAATTTTGTGAAAGCCAATGATTTTGCAAAAGCCAATGATTTTGCAAAAGCCAATGTGTTGCAAAAGTGTTTAAAGTTTTCTAAAAAATAAAATTCTCATTATAATCGATACATGACTTGTGTGAGTGAACTTGGTTGATAAGAATCGAACTCTCATACTTTTATTTTTAATTATTAAGAAATCTGAAAATTCTATTTTTCTAGTTCTCAAAACTAAAATATTTGATAGTTTTAGCTAAACACTGAAATAATAAACCTCGGTAATTTGACTTTTGGTCTACGTTAGGAGTGGCAAAATGGATGGATTGTTAATGGATGGATCAAAATAATTCATTAGTCCATTAACAATCCACTAAAAGTTTCTTAAAAATGTCAAATCAAATTCATCCATTAAAAATAAAATTCATTCAATCCGTCAATTATCATATTTTTAGTGGATGGATCCACCCATCCAAAAAAAATATTTTTTTTTTGAAAAATCATTTATTTTCAAAAAAATTGTTTTTTTTTAAATAATCGATTTTTTTACTATTGGAAAAAAATCAATTTTTTATCGAAAAAATCATTTTTTTAATTTTTCATAATAAAAAATGATTTTTTGTATTTTAATTTTTTTCTAAATAAAAAATCATTTTTTTTATTTTCGGGAAATATAAAACAAATTGTATTTTTTGGAAAAAATCATTTTTTTTTGTATTTTTCGGGAAAAAAATAACTCTTTTTGTATTTTTGAAAAATATATATTTTTAAAAAAATTGTTTTTTTTTCAAAAAAAATTGACTTCTTCGAAAATAAAATCAACTTTTGGTATTTTCCAAAAAAACGATTTTTTAATTTTTGAAAAAAATTGGTTTTTCGTATTTTACGAAAAAAATATACTTTTTGTGTTTTCGAAAAAAATGATTTTTTAATATTAGAAAAAAATCATTTTTTTATATTTTAAATTTTTTTTGAAGAAATTTATTTTTTTATTAATTTGTTTCAAAATAAATTGAATGGAGATAAAAAAAATTCATTTGATCATTAAAATATGTTGCATGGATTAGATTAATCGATGCATATAAACGGATGAATTTAGTTAAATCTATTAACTTAATTCTTATGTTGTGGATGAATTAGATGAATTTTTTGGTGGATGGATTGAATGTATTTTGTCTTAATGGATCCAATTGCCACCCCTAGTCTTTGTGGATAATATTTTACTACTTTGGTAATGTCGTACACTTCCAGTATATAAATACACTCAATTAATTTATGCATGTATCTATGGCCAATCAATAAAATACTTAAGCTTCCATTAAAAATGTTGAAACACAAGTAGGTCAATTAGCCAAGTAGTTATCAGATCTCCCAAGTAACATATTCAATGCAAATATAAAGAACAATTCAAAGGACTATTATAGTGTTGTTTTTGCGGATAAAAGAATTATTGTCAAAGCTAACGAAAAAGGAGCATAAGGACAAGAAGAAGAAGTGAAAAATAAAGTCTGGAAAGTTAATCATAAAGATCTACCTAGGAAAGAAGTAGACCTTGGTATACTTGTATTACCTGTTTCCATAAGTAATATGTAAGTTGGTAATTCACTTATTTATTTAGGTGCATGTGTGAATATAATACCATTATAGGTGGTAGAAAGGATTGGGTATCTCCAAATAGAGGCATCTGCATCAACTTTGGAAATGGAAGACAAGCCCTGCAGAACACCAGTGGAAACAATTAAAGATGTATCGATACAAATTGATAAGTTCTCATTATGTGGACTTTGTGACAACGGACATCAAAGATGACTCAAAGATGCATCTCATCTTAGGAAATACCATTCATGAAAACTGATAGGATACTCGTGAACATTGATAAAGGTGAAGTAAAGGTCGGAATCAAAGATCTTGAGGTATGTTATAAGTTAATTGGTATTACGTAACACTAATAATCGTCAAGCTACTGATGTTAAACAAGCGCTTGTTGGCAAGTAACCCAATCATATTTTACAATTTTCTCTAAAGTAGTCTTTGATTTAGTTATTTGTTTTAAAAGCACAATGATGAAAGTGAAATGTCAATTCAAAAAAAAGGTGGGCTCTCTAAGTGCAAAATGGCCATTGCATTTCTCACCTAGAGTGCTCAGAGAAAAGTCCGAAAGACAAAATACGAGCTCTTAACTAGCGTTGACTAGCTCGCCAAGCGAGAGACCCATTACAGAACTTAGGGAACTGCAACCAGACTTAATATCAACAAAGCCAATCATTTTCTCTAATTATACCCAACTCCCCCACATACTAAAAACCCTAGCACGCACTACAGAAAATCATCCAAAGAGAAAAACATCACATTTTTGCAATCTAATCCAGTTCAGAAATTGCTCAGGTATGTCATTTTACTCTATTATGATTTAACTCTTATACATTGTGAACATTGCTGCAAACACAATGTATTTTGTCTAATTATCAATGAATTAGGGTCATTTTATTGTTTCATGATGTTGACTTAAGATAAAGTAAGATTACTTACATGAACACTTAAATTGGATACTCTAGGATGAATAATAAGGGTATGTGTGTATGTTAGAGACCTTTAGGTACTGAATGTCATTATTGATTATGGCTAAATATCCATTGCATATGGATGCAATTTATTCAAGAAATCAGTGCACCTAGATGTTTCTCTATCTCAGTGTTATAATGTATAAGTAAAACTTGCAAATATATGAATTATGTCATATTATCTAACATATTACATTCCATATATCTTGTTTGATTAATATTTCATATGGCTTCAGGAAGATCAACAATAGGAAATAAATGACAAAGCTCATGCATCAATTCATATTTCATATCATATGATGAACACAAGTTCAGAAGTTACATCCATGAGAAATTCTATACTGAGTTATAAAGCGAAAATATGATACAAGAAAAAGAAATTGAGCTGGAGGATTTGGGAGAATACTCGGATATGGTGCAAGAAATTAACGCACAAGGCTAGGGTGTTCTGGAAACACCTAACAAAATTGTCAACCTGAACATAGTAAAGGAATTGTATGCCAATGCCAAACCCACTAAGGAAGCACCACTAGAAAAGGTTTCTTGGGTATCGGGCCGACGAGTCTCATTTGACAGAGATGTCATACATGGTTATATAAAAGATAATTATGTTGCAAACTCTAGAAGGTTAGATCCATTTGCAATGCATCTAACAAAAGGAAATTCGGATTATGATGAGATGGCTACTAGCATTTGTGAAGCAGAAAAAACCTATCAATTGGGATGAGATGGAGTTCCTATTCATTTCAAGAGACCTGACTTAACCATCCAATTTCAAATCTGAATGACCTTCCTTCTTCATAATGTTACTCTTGTTAGTCATGCCTCCTTTGCAACCTTGAAAACAGTACTACCGCTCTGATACATCATGAAAGGAAAGCTAGTATACATAGTAAGCCTAATCTCCAGCAAAATTGGGGAGATTGTAGATTCATCGAAAAGACATGCCCTTGGCTTCCTTAGATTGGTCATGGGATTTTTCAAACACTTTGGTGTAGACATCCCTGATCACCATCATGTCCCCAAAATGTGAAAACTTGATAGAACCTTTAATACACTATATTGTATAAGTCACAAAGAGAGGATGCCTCTACCACTTCCAGAACCCCATATTGCACCTACTGATCACAAATATGGAGCAAACAAACTTTGATAGCATGGACCCTGCTATGAAATAATATTTTCATTATGGTTGGGAATTTACTGAGGCATAACACATAGATATGTTATCTATTAATGATTCATTGAACAGTTGCAATTGAGGATGCAAGAACCATATGCTTCATTTGAGCCAATACCCACTCAAGACGAATTCATCAACTGCCTGCAATGGACTACTAATAGGCCATTCTATTCTAACTGGGGAATTGGAAATGCATGTGGGAGTGGAGAAGCAGGTGAGTAGAGATAGGCTGAAGACAATGAAGTAGAAGAGGGGGATGATGCAAAAGAGGATGATGAAGAGACAACTAGTGAGAGTGATGATTAAATCGATGATGCATTTGTTACATCATTGTGAAATTTTTATTGTTTATTAGTTTAATTTAATTACTTGCTCAAAAATTTCGATCAATTAAGTTGTTCATTTATGTAGTAGGTTTACTAAAAATGTTCATGCACAAATGACTTGGGTGTATTGTTCATTTTGTACTAAGTACGTGAACACACCCAAGATTCCAACATATTCTGAATATTATGATGATAATTGTCAATCTACCTAGAATTTTGATGTAGACATGATAAGAAAATTGTAGAAGAAAAAATAGGTACAAGTATTATATAAAGGGCTTGATAGATGAGCCACATAATGTGCCTAGCACACTTTGGTGCAAAACAGGGCTAAATGAGAAACCTCCGAGGATTTTTTGGCATATTTCTTTGTTAGGGCATATTTCTCTATAGTATTCGGAGTAGCTGGCCCCCTATAATGTAATAGTTTTCTCCGGGTAACTCGTGCAAGATAGGATTCCTATCAAAGAGATTTTACTCAAAATGAGGGACCATTATTGGTTCAGAGGATGCCAGTTTCCCTCTTTGTTTCAGATTTCTAGAGTTATCCTCGCATCTATTTATGACTTGTGATGTAGTGGTTTCTATGTGGTATAGGATTTTTAGATGGTTGGGTTGGATATAGTCATGCCCAAGGATTCTTTAACCCTTTTCATAAGTTTTTCCCTAGTGGTGATCAGTCTAGCTTAGGGGGGGGGGGACTTATGATTTGGTATGTCGTGGTCTCGTCAATATGGAAATCTCATAAGGATATAGTGCTCTCACATAAATTGAGATCAACGAAGGATGTGGAACATATGCATATTATTTTGACTTAAAAATGGTATCTTGGTAGGTATGGGGAACTCTTGTGCTTTCCCTGTCTGCCTCGAGAACCATATCTGGAATATGAGCCAATAGTAACATGAGTGTCTTTAGTCTCCTTTGGGCGTGTTCTTACTACTCAATGGAGATTGATGTCGTTTTTCCCAGGTCTTTGGTTAGGGAGATCTAGTTAGTGATGTTTTTTGTGCTCTTGATTTTTGTCTTACTACAACTTCGTTCTCTTGTATTGGTTTTTTTTCTGTGTTTTGTTTGACTTCTCTTTGTGTTTTCTCTTTTTAGCTATTTTATGTTATTCCTGCCGCTTCTCAAATTTTGTGTTGTAAGGCATTTAGTGCTTCATTATATTTAGGAATAATAAGTATTTTACCCCAATCATATGGGCAAGTTTTGAGAAAAAACATGTAAAAAAGTTTGAATTCGTCTCTGTCATATAAAGATTCTTCTGTTTTGTTCCTTCAAAAATTTTATCCATTAATAATCTATTAAATGTCATATAATTTTTAAGAATTTATATCTATTTTGTCTCCGATTAAATTGACGATTTTTGAAAAATCTCTCTACCATATAATTATTTTTTATGATTCATTTTCTTGAAACAACAAAACTGAAGAAACTTTATATGTCAGAGCATGAATTCAAACTTTTTTGAAGGAGACTTTTCAAATCTCCCCATATATATATATAATATATATATAATATATATATATATATATTATATATATATATATATATTATATATATATATATATATATTATATATAATATATATATATATATATATATATATATATATATATATATATTATATATATATATATATTATATATAATAATATATATATATATATATATATATATATATAATATATATTATATAACATAATTGTTCCCGAGTTCACACCTTATTAAATAGGTGACAAACGTGGGCTGATACCTTAATCTAATCTAATTTAATTATATATTATTCTATATATGAACGTATCTGCATCAGAAAGATTTTCTTCTAACCAAGTACTACTAATAATATTATCATATTGTCACATAGATATAATTCTATGTTGCACCAAAAAACAAAAGAGAGATAATTCTATGTTCATCATTTGTTCAAACGACTTCGACATACATTGTTTACTACAAACCACTTTCGGTTTATCAATTATCATATCAACCATACTCGCTGCTATTCTAACAACCATGCATATACTAATCTTCATAAAAACAGAATCATAAAAAAATTAAACAATTATATATACAAAACATTAACAATATTTTGAAAATGACGAGTATTGTTTTTTCTATAGTCTACGATGCATAATAATAATAATAATAATAATAATAATAATAATAATAATAATAATAATAATAATAATAATAATAATAGAATTTAAAACAACTAACGTGTTCTATCAACTAAATAAAAAAGAAGCAACTAACGTGTCGGCTGCTTGTGCATGTTACGCACTCAATGAATGACCTAATCCCTATTTCTCAAATGATTATTAAGTTTGTTGATTTTTTAATTCACAAGTTTAAAAAACTATAAAATATATTTTAAAAAAGATGAGTTTTAATGAATGAGATTTAAATTAGAGGAAAAACAAAAAAAAATATAAATAATTTTATTTTTATTTTTAATAAATAAGCAAAGTGTTAATGATTAATAAAATTTCATATACAACCATGATTTTTTTAATTCGAACTTGAATGTTGGTGTCTAATTCGCCAATATATATATTTGTTAGTTGAACTTTTCCTTCTTCTTAACACATTTCAATTTAATAATATTACTACTAACAACTTTATTTTTTTAATTTTTAATTTATTCTTTTTAATTAAATAGTTTAATAATTTAAATTTACTTTTTTATTTAAATTAAATAAAATGAGATGTTATCGATTTAAATTTACGTAATTATATTTGATATCATTGTACAACTATTATCTATATATTTTAATAGATTATTTCTCTTATTTTGAGTTACTATAGTTTATTAAAAAATGAAATAAGACCCCACAAGCCGAACCTTAGTCTTACCAAATTAGTAATTAATTAGATACTCGTTTAGCAATAATGAAAAGTGAAGATAGTCGGCAGGTATGTTAATGATTAAACATACATGAGTAAGCTATTTTATGTTTCCTGCACAAGCACGACTAACCTAATATTTTTATTTTATTTTTTCTTATCTGGGTTTGTGTTGTGTTAACTTTACTTGTGAACTTTGGGGGCCGTTCTATTTTGTGGCCTTTTTTTGAACTATAATGTTATTTAGATATAAAGTTTGACATAAAAGTAGATATCTTGTACTGTGTTCACAATATTTATATAGTGCATATTATTTTCTTAAATTTTTATAATAAAAAATAATTTTGTGTTTAAAGTTTCTCAGATAAAGGTTCAATTAAATCTCTCTTATATCTTTTAAATTAACCCTTAGATTAAAAACACAGCAAATATTAAATTCAAATTTTTTCTTTCTAATTATTTGCACATTAAAATCTTTTATTTTTTAACGTCTTTGTACAACATCTATGAAGATAGAATGCTTGAAGGTAAACATTTATATAAAAGTGTAACTTAAAATCTCAAGTAATGAGAGAAGAAAAATATCAATAAAAATAGTAGAAAAATCAAAAGAGGATGCGAAATTGGGAAGCGATGGTCCAATAGTCAAACAGAGTCGAATGAGACAAGTGGAGAACCTGGAGCACGACGACTATCTGGAGGTAGTTCAGATATCAGCATGGCAGTTTGACAGAGTTTGATTGTCTGCGGCGGTGGAAGGTGGTCCCTAAGTCTGGTCCGTGGAGGAGGAAAAACTTATGTGGCCTCAGTGGCAGAGTCGGCTGACAGAGGAAGTCAACCGAGGCCGAAAGGGGTGGTCAATCCAGCGAGTTGAGGTCTTTGAGAGATGGGTCTGGTTCGAGCGTTTGCGAATATTGGGGTTGAATATTTCAGTTCATTGATCCATTTGTTAATGGGTCATATTTTGTGCTTGTTATGAATCTATTGGATTTCGGAAGTTATAAATATATATCTCTAGCATTATTTTTAGAACAATCTTTAGAATGTAGTATGAAAGATAGAGGGAATAAGTGACAATCCTAATAAAGAAACTTAGAGAGACAAAAGTAGAAATCTCTAGGATTTTATTCTTGAGATTTGGGATACCTTTGAAGATATATAAGGCGATTGAGAAACACTTATAAACACCTTGGGTTTGTCTGATTTATATATAAAGAGTTAGTGAGATTGAGAAACACGTAAGAAAAAAATAGGGTTTGTTCTTGTGAACTTTAGACATTAATTTATTGTAACTCTTTTATAATCTCTTATAACAATTCATGTAAGTATAATAATATGAGAGCTTCTCTCTCCCTAGTATGGACTGATTTGATCGAACTGGATAAATAAGTTCTTTGTGATCTTGTCTTTTATCTTCCTTTTACTTATTGTGGATTCGCTTATACTGTTTGACAAATTACTTTATTGTTTGAAGCCATTTTATCTCGTTGTCATTATTCTTTCTCTCACGCATCTTTACTATCAACGAAATTATTATTATTATTGTTAGATTTCCAATATATCTTGGTATGATCAAACCTTTTCAATTTCACAATAATGAACACCTACTGTGGGGCAAAGATATTTTGTTTACAAGTGAATATCATAGGATACTAAATGGAATGTCAAGAAGTTTTATGGAGACAACGGTTTGGGTCATGGAAAGGGCTGAGCATTGATACATGCAATCTTAACATAATAATTGTGTTTTGAAGTATTAAAGGACGGAGCATTGATGTCTGCATGCCTAAAACAAGAAGACTGAGATTGTGGATAATACCAAAAAGAGACAAAGAACAACTAGGTATGTAAATTGGAGAGGTGGTAAAGAACATATTTAACTAATATTGTGAAAACACACAGAATGCTAAAATGCCAAGAGAAAGCAAACTGATATTCCATTTTTAGTGGTTGTTTTAAGAAAGATATAGAACATGTTGAATACATATTTTCAGTAGTTGTATGCACTATTTTAAAATCATAGGAGAATATTATAAAAACACAACACAAAACAACAAAAGTAAGTGAAAGAAATACAATCAAGATTATTGAATTAGGAGATGTTAAATAGCAAAGAAAGACAATGAAATTTGTAAATGACAGTTAAAACACAAAACACATATCAAACATAAACTATAAATGACAGACCTTTCACATAATAACTTTTTCTTAGTATAACATTTCGAAATTTGATAATAGAAAAATGAAATGATGTGATGATAATTATGATAAAGAGAGAGAGAGAGAGAGAGAGAGAGAGAGAGAGAGAGAAGAGAGAGAGAGAGAGAGAGAGAGAGAGAGAGAGAGAGAGAGAGAGAGAGAGAGATGAAATAGAAAACCCAACACAGAGAAGCGACGCAATTAGAATTTATGATATAGACGATGGAATATGATTTGTAAATAAGAGATACTAGTAAAGAGCAAGCAAAGAAGAAACGATCAAGATATAAGAAATATCAATGTTCAATGGTTAAGATACTTTGGGAAGAAAACAATGGGTTCTCAAAGAGTAGATTCCATATTTTTGAGGTTGGGTGAAGTTAGCAAAATGTGTTTGACTGAACTTGTTAGAGATAGATAGATAGATAGATAGATAGATAGATAGATAGAGAGAGAGAGAGAGAGAGAGAGAGAGAGAGAGAGAGAGAGAGAGAGAGAGAGAAATGAAATAAGCATTGCAAAAGGAGAGGAAATTTTGGCAAATACGTAGTCGTAAAGGATTGAATAAGAAGTGTGAAAATGAAATGATTTGTCATTTATCCATTAGTTCTTTGCTTAGTGTAAAAAAGAGGAATAGAAAAGTGCAAATCAGAGTTAATGGTAGTATGTTACTACCTCCGTTTCAAAATGACCACTGTTCAAAATTTTTGCACACAGATAAAGAAATACAATGATATTGTCATAAGATATTATATTTTTACTAAATTATCCCTATTGATGCGCTGGAAATAGTGTAAAAAGTAATAATTAAAAAACATAATTGAAAAACTAACAATCATTTTTATATTGAAAAGTGAAAATAACAACTATTTTGAAACAAATTTTACTATTTTCTAAGACGACAATCATGTCAAATCAAAATATATGATTGATTTGATCGAAATCAAACGGCTATTAATGACATGGTTGTGAAAAATTGTGATGTCATATAATATAATTTTTCATAATTATACTTTTTAACCGTATTATAAAAAGTTTAGTCGTTGTCAATAGAGGTGGAAATAAGTCGGACCGACTAAGAGGGGCCTACGGTCTACATAGGCTCAGGTCAGACTAGACTTTTTTTAAATAGAAAAGGCCTAGGCTTTTTAATAAGTCTATTTACTTAAAATGTCTAGGCCTCATGCTATAAAAAATGCCTTTTAAACCTATCAGACCAACCTATTTAATTAATATGAATAGTTTTTTATTATCATTGTATTTTGTACTTTGAATTAAAATACATAAATAAACCTTGATTATCTTGGAGAACTTATGAAAATAAGATGAAAAACCTTATGTACAATGTCATAAGTTATTTTCATAAGTTCTCTTAAATAAATAGCTTCACAAAACTTATGCTAATATGTAAGATATAAATTAATGCAAACAAACTTTTAATCTTATTAGTCTTTTAGTTTGTTAGTGCTATTTAAATATTATTTGAATTGTCTATTTGTATATATCTAAAATAAATAGACTTTATGTATGCTAACATGTTAACTAGACATTCGAAAAGATCATATCCAAACCTAAAAATAAGTTTATGATATGCTATAAACAAAACTTAAGCTTTAATATTTTTGACAGATCGGATTTATGCTTGACAAAGTCTATCTCGGTCTAGTTTATTTCCACTATATATAATCAAAATTGGAGAGTACTTGAGATACAATTAAATTCTAATCCAAAAATATTGAATTAAATTATTATAAATGAATCGTTATTCATTAAAATTAATATATTTTTTTTCAATAATATTTCTCCGGGAGCACTAGCATGTGGTTATAATTGAGTAAAAAGAACATGTGGTTATAACATGGTTGTAAGAGTGTAGGATTTGAATAATGCTATTAGGTTGCCGCATTATCCCAAGATTATTGGTGTTAATGTTAAAACTAAACACTTTCTGAAATGCTCTTCTTACGTACTCAACAAACAAACCGACCCACTTAATTTGGAAATTTATGGCATAATGCAATTTATCATGGGATTTCCACAAGAAACGGCAGAGAGATGTATATTAATGAAAAACCAATAATTAACTTCTTATTATTTTGCATCTTGCAGTGCAAAATGACATGCTATATGTATGTCAACGGCATAGTCGCATAGAAATGTAAATAATGAAAACCAATAAATCATGATATAGAATTGTTTAAACAGAAATGTTGTTTTTACACCAAAGTTCTACCTTTGTTCATAAATATCATAAACAATGACATTAGTGAGTTTGATGTTTCTACACTTTTTTTTTCTTTTCAAAATAACTTTATTGATGGTGTGTAAATATTTACAAATATAATTCATGATTTGGTTATTGACTTCTCTGACATAAAAAAGTAAAATTTTGTGTGATAAATCAACTTTACTTGTATAAGATTGATTAATATAGTGTATAATTTGATTATAAGTTTTTAAATATAAAAAGATTTTAAATAGTAAAATAAAGTTGATTAATAGAAATAAATATTGATTAATATATTTATTAATTTAATATTTGAAAATGTTAATACTATGTATTTTATTGATTAATGAAGTGTGATAAATGAATTATAAATAATATAAAAAATATAAAGTTAATTAAAAATGCAACTTTATATCTGTGTTATATAATATTTTTTATTTAAAAAATAGTTTGCAAAAATACACATTATCCATCATATTTATAAATATCGTGGACAGGGTATGACATAAATATTAGTGTTAAATTTTTGTGTAAAGATAACATAGTTAATAATTAAAATTTATATCACATTTGTAAAATATAAGGCCTTAGCCGGTTGTATCAGTGGTCTACCTTTAGAGTTAGGGATAATAATTTGATATATTTTTAATGGGTATTCACAAAAAATACTCACAAGTAAAAATTCAAAATGAGTTCAGATAATACATCTATAAGAACCTTAATATATTGGTTGCCATATATCCGTACAATATTTATATATTAAATTATATTATTGTATATAAATGAATGTCTATCCATTTAAAAAAAACTATTATAATGTTAAACTATCACGTATTTTTATATATGTTCGTTTATTTCATAATTAAATAATATATTTTTTAAAAATATCTTTAATATGCTATTAAAAACTTAAAATTATATGATATTTTATAATTGATTGATTTATTTTTCCGAGTACACCATAGGAATCACGGTGACTGTCCAGTTGGGAAGCTTGAATCCTGGAGGACTTCTGCGAACAAAGTTGAGGCCTCTGACTTGTTGCCATTGGACTCTCCAATAACTGCCACGGTATGCTCACTTTGATAGTCGACGCTGCTGAACTTGAGCGGGTTGAATTGCTTTTTCTTCGGACTCACCTTGCGTGTTGCCGGGTGATAATCGATACCAAACTTGTCGCGCTTTTCTGCCACATTGACGACCTTACCCCAATCGGGAAACGGGCCTTTCTCTAATGTCTGCTTGACACTCTTTGCTGAGGATAGGATGGTAGCGGATGATTGATTGTTGTTAGCTGTGGCAGAACTGACATCTTCAAATTCTAGACAGTGGAGCGGAACCTCGACGATCCCCTCATCTGTTTCAACATATCTGAAGGAGGAGAGTTCACTGACCAACAAATCTTCTTCCCCACACACAATTACCAGTTTGTCGTCTATTAAGTATTTCAGTTTCTGGTGCAATGTAGAAGTGACTGCCCCAACGGCATGAATCCATGGTCTACCCAATAGACAACTGTAGGCTGGATTGATATCGATGACTTGGAATGTGATGTCGAACTTGTGGGGTCCAACACAGATAGGCAAATCGACCTCCCCAATAACCTGCCTTCGGGAACCGTCGAAAGCTCTAACGATCAATACACTGGTCCTCATTTCGGGCCCCTTAAAATGTAACTGGCTTAACGTAGACTTTGGCAGCACGTTAAGCGAAGATTCAGTATCAATGAGGACTCATGATAAGAGAGAGTCAGTACATGTGACCTAAATATGTAGTGCTTTATTGTGGGCATTTCCCTCAGGAGGTAGCTCTGCTTCACTGAATCCCAGATACCTACTGGCGGTGATATTGGCAACCACGTCGTCAAATTGATCGACCGTGATATTTTGTATCACGTGGGCGGTATTTAGAACTTTCAGCAATGCCTTGCGATGAGCCTCAGAACTCAACAACAAAGACAAAATTGATATTTTGGAGGGCGTTTGATTCAACTGGTCAATAATCTTGAAGTCACTCTTCTTGATCAGTTTGAGGAATTCCCGACTTTCCTCAAAGGTGATACTCTTCTTGTGATCTTCAAACTGCTCTTTCTCAACCATCGGCCCTTTACCCTTGGATATTTTGGCCTCAGCATCTTTATTGTTGTCAATAACCTTCGTCAACACCGGAGCAGTTGTCACAATCGGAGTGGCCGGTACAGCCGTCCCTGCCTGTGGAGTCGGAGCAGGGATGACCTTCTCCTTAGGCGGGATAACTGTGGGTGCTGGAGACACCCTAGGAGTGTATTTAGGAGCGAATACACGGCCGCTTCGAGTCATGCCTCCCGTTCCAGCAATGTTGACGATTTATGTGTCAGGAATACAAATTTCTTTTCCTCCCAAATACGCTGTGGTCTCATAATTCCAAGGCATTGCCTTAGTATTCTGATACGAAAATGGAATTGGAACACATAAATGAATCGGCTGAATCCTCCTAGGGGGAGCTTCAACTTTATTTTTCCTGTATACTATGGTTATTGGTTTGATTACTGCCACCTCTTCTGCTGCTTGAGATTTGGAGAAATGTGTTAACCCTTGATCCATCAGCCCTTGCACACACCCTTTCAATTGTTCGCAATTATCTGGATCGAACTCGCATACTGTGCAATCATCATGTACTCCTTCTAGAAACCCAAACTGTTCAAGCCTCTGCAATACAATGGACATCAGAATCTTTACTTCTTCAACCCTCAGTACAACTTTGGTACTTTCCTCTTTAATCACGGTGTGGACTGTCGCACCGTCATGATTTGGCAAAGAATTTGTCTTCACGTTCGGTTTTTCTTCGGAAAATGACAAAATCTCTTGGTCAATTAACTCTTGGATCCTCTTTTTGAGGGTCCAACAGTCTTTGGTGGAATGTTCTATATACCCTGTGTGGTAAGCGCATGTGGCATTAGGATTGTGACGGCGATTGAAAGGGGGAGAAACTGCCGAAATTCTCTTGGTACAATAGCTCCCACATGGATCAGATACGGTACTAACTCTGCATATGGCACCGGGATCTTATCAAACTGGGGACGGTTACCAAAGTTGCCTCTATTATTCTGACCTCGATTTTGCCCTCTGTTATCGTTATTATATTGTTGGTTTGGATTTTTTTTGAGCAGGTGTTGATTGTTGATTGCCTTTCTACGGTTGATACTGGAAAGGCGGTTGCTGGTATTGAGCTGCGGCGACGTACGGATATGGGTAATATGGCATATGGGCTGTCGGAAATTGATATCGGGGGCGAGCCCTCGCTGTTACAGCGTTTGCTTTCCCCTTCTTCTTATTAGCGAAGCCCCCATGCAGTCTCTTGTTGGTTGTCTGTTGTGCAGTCGTGTCTGTGATTTTCCCTGATTTCAGCCCACTCTCAACACGTTCCCCAATGGTTATCATGTCATCAAAATTTGTCGATGAACTGCCAATCATCTTTTCAAAATACAACCCTTGTAGCGTACCCATGAAGATGTCCACCAATTCGTTGTCAGATAATGCTGGCCGAACCCTAGACGCCATTTCGCGCCAATGTTGAGCATATTCCTTGAAGGTTTCATTAGATCTTTACGACTGATTCTGTAATTGAAGCCTTGTCGATGCCATGTCAAGGTTGTACTTATATTGTTTCAAGAATGCCTCGGAGAGGTCCCTCCACGACCGAATCTTTGAACGCTCCAGACTCATGTACCAATCCAAGGAGGCCCCAACCAGGCTATCTTGAAGGCAATGGATCAAGAGGTTGTCATTATCAATGTGTGATGCCATTTTCCTGCAGTACATGGTGAGGTGACTGCGGGGACAACTAAGGCCTTTGTATTTGGGAAGGTCAGGCACCTTGAATTTCTGAGGTAACACCACATTCGAGACCAAACAGAGGTCTCGAGCATCTATGCCAAAGGAAGAGAAACCCTCAATGGCCCTTATTCTGTCGTCCAAGAGCTGATAATCCGCAGGTCTGGCCGGATCAACAGCAGGAGGAGAGACCTGACTGTCCGGTCGAGAAGCTTCTGGAGCGATCGGTGCAGGCATGTTCGTGGTGAACCACATCTGAGGCGGGTAGGAGAAACCCGGTGGCACAGTCTGAGCAGCGTGAGCAGGCTGAAGATATTGCATTCCAAGCTGAGCATTAGGGGCATGAGATGCCCCTGTCTGCACGTATTGGGATGCATGGTATGTCAACATGGGCACGGAGGTTGCCCCAGGGTAACCAAAGGGAAAAGCCGGGACCTGACCGGTGCTCGCAGCTTGAGCAGTCTGATTGGGAAGTTGGAAGTGGAGGCGCGGGCCTCGGTAGTCCTCTTTATCATGAGGGAGGTCGTCAGGAGCCTGACCTTGGTTGTTATCCGGATCAACAACATTGACCAGAGTAGTTTGGAGAGTGGGGAGAGCCCACTAGAGACCAGTATTTCCAGCAGTGGAAACGGAGGAGAGAGTTGGGTGAGGGAAGAAAGCTTCCCCACTGGCGAGACTGGCAGCTAGATGTGGGGGCATTCCCCACGGGTAGGAAATAACAAGCCTAACAGAGTCCATGGGGACCGTCTGACGGCTCCCAGGGTTGGGCATAACAGTTTCCGCCGGAGTATCAACGATAGTGCCAGCAGTAGCATCAGGAATGGTCACCCTAGCAGCATGGGTGACGTTGGCAGCAGTAGAGGCAGGGTTCCTCTGAGACTGGAGAATCTCGAGAATAGTCTCTATATTCCCCCTGAACAGGTCCATCTCACCTGGCACCTGGGCGAGGGATTCACGAACGGAAACATTGTCAGCTTCGTATTCGACCATGATTATGGACTTGTTGGAACGTGTGTAGTACTGATGACGAGTCGTTGTTGCTACGGAAAAATGGCGAGTGTAAGAATTTTGTTTTCTGGAGGCTTTATGCTATGAATGTAATAAATGCATGTTAACGAGTAAATAATATCATTTCTAGGGTGTCAGTGTGCCAGTGTGCATACATAGTCATACAACGAGCAGGGATAAGACAACAAAAGCATTTCAATAAAATCTCTTTTATTTATTTGAAACACAAATAGTACAAATTATTACAACTCTAGGTCATTTTGATGCACTAGCATGGAGATCAGACTTGATCCTTTCCATGACAACCCTACGTTCAGAAACAAACTGGAAAATAGTCCTCGAGATGTTGTGAGGAAACATGTCAGCATAGGCTCTCTTCAATAACCCAGGAAGGTCCTCGAGTGATTGGATAGCAAATTCGGCCAAGCGGGCATGTTTGTCGGTCCAATACTGAGCATCCTTGATGAGGTTGTGTAGCAAGGAAAGACTCGGTCCGCTCAGGATATCCTACACAAATTCTTCTTTCTGGTCCAGGAGAACTTGCAAGTGACGACTCTGAACCTCCCATTGGGTAGCTTCCTCTTGCAGCTGGTTCCTTTCTTCAAAGTTCTGATGGGCCTGGCGATTCAAAGATCGTATCTCTTCAAACCTTTTGTCGATGTCACTCTGGAGTTGTGCGAGGGTTGCTTCTAGCTTCTTGGCATGGGCTTGCTCGTCCTTCAATTCCTTTTGGGATTTCTCCAATTGGTCTTGTAGAGATTTGATTTGGCCTTGGTAGTCAATCTCTCGCTTGCAGGCTCGATACTGGGCTTCGGCTAACTCTTTCTTCTTGTTCGTAATGGTCTCAAAAGACCCTTTCAGAGCGTCTCCCACTTTTCTCCTTTTGTTTTGCTCGATCTGGATATCAGTATCTGCCTTGTTGAACCTTTCCCTCTTCTGACTGAGACTGGCCTTCAGGGTGTTCTTTTTTGAGGTGACTTTTATCAGGCTGGAACGGAGACCGACATTCTCTTTTTCCAACTTCTTGATAACTTCTTTAAGGCGATCCACTTCAGAAGTGAAAGCGGAAAGTGGCTTGGGGGTTTTGATACACATGGAAGATTCCCACGGGTATGGCAGTTTGATCATCTTGGCCCTTGACTTCACCTAATCAGCATAGGAAGTGGTCACGGTACGTAGTTGTTTGCCTAGCTCTTTCTTTCCCACTAGCTGTATTTTGCCCCATGCTCTGCGCACTTTCTTCATCAGCTCTGGACTCTCAACCCCTTCAGCTAACAACAGTTCTTCCAACAGACGGTCTTTGGGCTTCTCTTTGAGCGGATATCCCAACTGACGTAATGAGAGAACGGGATTATAGTTGATCAAACCCCCTTTTGTACTGATGAGAGGAACATTTGGGAACTCCCCACATCGAAATATTAACTCCACTCTCAAGTAATTGAGACTAAACTAGACGATGTCCTCAGCATCTAATGATATTAACCTTTGTGACCATTTCAGATCACCCACATTATCAACAAATGGCCCTTTCTTCGGGAGGTGGGATACAATCCATTTCTGAAGCAAAGGAATATAGCAATTGATGATTCCCCCTTTCTTCATATTTCTCCAATGGAAGGAGAAGAATACATCGGCTAGTAAGGTGGGAATCGGGTTCTGGGAGATGAATATGGTGATGGCGGTCTTGTCAATGAAGCCTTCAACATTCGGGAATAACACCAATCCATATATGAGTAATGTAAAGTTGGCGTAAAATGCGTCCCAGCTTCCACTGTTAGCAAACATAGTGGCGTTCTCGGATAGGAATTGGACGGTAGGCCCTGCGTGTTACCTTTGTTTCGGAGAGTGGATTCGAATAGATCTTTCTTCATGCACAAGGCTTGAGCTATATTTGCGGAATCTGGGAAGTCCTCCTCAATCATGTAGGTAATTTGGTTTTTGACTGACAACTGTAGTAGATGGGCGAACTCCTCTAGTGTGGGAGCTAGGCGAAAGTCCTGGAATGTGAAGCAGTGTAGAGTGGGGTCATAAAACTGTGCGAAAGTGAACATCAACCATGAATCCTCCTTGGTAGACAAAACCCCCCAACAGGTTTCCATAGGCTTGCTTGAAGGCTACTCGGTAATCTTCAGTAAGGCACTCGTTGAGCTTTCTCAACTCATCGACTTTGGAGTCTCTCAATTTGTACGGATAGGTTTTTCTTTGGTCGGTCTTATCCATGGCTATACTGACAATAGAAACTGGCGCGGTAGGTCCCTGAAAATGCAAATGTAACATGTAATTGTTAATGTAATGATGTAATGATGTTATGCGATGCAATGACGGCAGGGTATCATATAGTCAGAATTCTGGCATGCTCTGGATAAACTGCATAATCTGTTTGTTGCAGGTTCAAAGGTTCGGCGTATACGCAAGAACACGGGTATGAAGAGTCTTGGTTTCCTGAAAGAAAGACCCATATCCCCTCACAGGTGTGTACTATCCTTAAAGGGTGGGCCTAAAAGGTCCCTAGAGTCAACGACCCAATTTGAGATACCATTGTCTTGGACGAATGACTCGTCGGACAATGATGCTCCCAAAAGGATCCATTCTAGGTGTGACGTCTCGTGTCAACCATAATCGCGGAATAACTCCACAGAGGTCAAACACGACTCTACTCACGTTACTATCCTGTGTGTGTACTCAAGCTCGGGTATAAAGCTTCTCTCTCATGTATCAACAACCCAACCCAAACAACAGCACATACAGATATCCAGGATGCCAGAATGCAATAATAAAGTAAGTAGCAAATTAAATAAAGCGAGTAAGGCATAAAGATGAACACCTAGAAACTAGCGAGAAAACAACCTAAACTAGGCTCGACTCTTTTTAGCGACTAGGAAGTACTCCAAGTAGGGAAGTGTCCCCAGTAGAGTCGCCAACTAAAGCTAGCGGAAATATACCCGAACGTATCGCACACTCGAACATACAACAGAGTCTCCATCGAACTTTATTTATCCCCAAGGGGAAGGGAAAACATCGATAAAACCTGGGGGAAAGAGATATGCTGGGTAAGGAAGTCGGTTATGCAAGGGGAAAGTATTAGCACCCCAAACATCCATGGTACTCCATGGGATCCATTTTGATTATTCTCGCTCGAATAGATTTGATATCTAAGATTACTCGCAAAAGAATGGAGAAAGGAAAGGAATAGATAAAGTGCTCGGTGAGGATTCGAGCCCTCATGCCTACGTATCCTCATAGTGCAATGAGGAATTCAGAGCTTCGTAGTTCAAGGAACTAGAGGCAAGAGGTGGAAAGAAATGTGATCAGAAGTATGGTCTGAACCAAAGGATAATGTTGTTTGAACTCCAACAAGGGCGAAAACGTGAACCCAAGAGTAAACAGGTTTGAACCGACAAGTGAGGGCGTATAACACTTGTATCACTATACTGGAACAACCTAAAGGAGAGGAATTAGGTGTTTGGGGTAAGGACCAAACAACTCTTGGTTCACAGGGAGGTACAAGATAGAGTACAAAGGTATAGTGTATTTGGTTCAAAGATAACTGGTATATCACATGGAGTGAAGGAAGGTAGATTATGACTATATTGTGGAGGTGAATGGAATGAAGTGACCGAAGTCACAAAATTGGGTATCTGGTGATAAGTGACTGAAGAAATATTGTTTGAAATCGAAAGGTGAGAGTGTATTGGAATCCATAAGAGGAGTGAGATTTCTACCATATAGGGAAACAACGTTAACCGATACGTGGACTAGCAGGACACCACTGTAGGGTTTTGGCTAAAAAAGAAGGAATTAAATGTTTGGGATAAGAGCCACACAACTCTAGGTATGAAATGTGGACTATTCGTTAGGCGTCCTAAAAGGGTGTATATGGAATTCCAAAGAAGGTATATTTCGATGTCAAAAAGACGGATATTGTAACAACCCAATTTTAGTAATTATTTCTTATGTTAGTATTACTATATTTTATTTTATTTATTTGGAGTGTTAATTAATTAATTGGTTGTTAGGTAGTATAATAATCGATTATAATAATTAATTTGATGTGTTAATTAATTATTTAGTTGATATGAGATATAATGAATAATGGAATTAATTAACTTGGTTGTATATTGAGTTGGTTTGATTTATTTGAATTAAATAGAGATATTTAAATATTAGGTCTTATTGGGCCTATTAATTAAATTAGAGGTATCATGCTTTAAGCCCAAACAGAATACTAGTATATAAGAGGTGAGGAGAGTGAGAATTAGGATTCATTTGATCATTTGACAACAATAGAGAAAGAGAAGAGGAAAAGTAAGGAGAAGAGGGGAAGAACAAGAGAGGAGCTAGGGTTTCCAGAAAATTGAAGAGGTAAGGGGGGGAATCCTTATTATTATGGGTTAGTATAATTGGGGCAATGGGTAGAAATATGTTTAGGTTGAAATCCCTAAATTGCATGGTTTTGGAATTGTTAGGTCTTGATGAATATTCTCGATTTGTGGTGATTTGATTGTGTTAAAACTGTAAATTAATGTTATATACTTAGAGTATTGTATGAGTCATAATTTTCTGAACGTTTGGCTTTTTAAGGAATCGAAATTGGAGGTCCGAAAGTCCTCCAACGATGAAAAACGCAGAAAATTCTGCATTCTGTTTTATGTTAACCGGTTACCCACCGAGCGTTAACCGGTTACTTGCTTAAAAATCTGCGCACGAAATTGATTCTGTTTTATGTTAACCGGTTACCCATCGAGCGTTAACCGGTTACTTGTTTGAAAATCTTTGCAGGAAGTTGATTCTGTTTTATGTTAACCGGTTACCCACCGAGCGTTAACCGGTTACCACTGTTGAAAAATGAAAATTTGAGATTTTAAAAAGTTGTATTCATTTGTAATGAGATCTAGTGTGCGTAGTTGATAATTAGCCTATATTTGTGAATGATATATTGTTATGAATGTGTATATGTACCATTGGTGGATAATTCATAGAGTTGAATTATGGTGATATGTGAAATGTTAAGATGGTAGAGATGATCTTAATTGCATATGTGTTGGTATTTGTACATTCATTCATGGCATGGTCGGCTTCATGGTGGAAGCGGTGAAACTGTGGGTTCACATGGTAGCATACATTGATCCTTAATTGGAAATAGGCGTAGTAGACGTTGATCCTTGAATGGAAATAGGCGTAGCATACGTTGATCCTTAATTGGAAATAGGCGTAGTAGACGTTGATCCTTAATTGGAAATAGACGTAGTGGCTTTGATCTTGTCCGGATCGGAAGCGTGGCTTGGATTCTAGATATTGAATTGGAAAGCGGTGAAACGTTGGGTTCACATTGCGGCACCACATGCATAGAGTCACATGTCTTGCATTGAGTCACATTAGAGTTATGTCATAATTGAGTGTATGCATTATTGTGATTTTGATGCGTGTATGAGATATGGTAATTGAATTTGATGATGTTTGGATACATAACTTGGCAAAGTATATGATTATGTGATAATTGTAGTTATGTGTATTTTTGGGAATATAATATTGGATTTGAATATTATACTCCTTGAGTTTTATGTGTGCCTGAAACATATGAAATAAATGTTGGTTAATATTATTTACATGGTTATATGAAGTGTGATGGATTCCTTTAATTGTCGATTTAATCATTGTGCTTTTATTATACTTCTTCATAATGATTTGAATTCTCACCCTTCTGTTGGAATGATGCTTTACATGGCATCGTGCAGATACTCCGGAGTAGTATTGCTGAAGTAAGTGGACGGTAGCTCACTCGAGATTAGCCGGAGAGTTTCCGTATTTTATTTGAGGACTAGGTAATGAGTCAATGCTCTGGTCATGTAACACGGGGTAGATTGTTAGTATTGAACTCATATCTTATTTGGATATGCATTACGTTATTACTTGTGAACATATTTATTTGAAATCGCTGTTGGAGAGGCCATCGTGCCAAATATTCTGGATATGGTTTTATTTTATCTTGAGGAGATTATTGAGAGATGATCATGGTATGGGACATGGATCATTTTATGAAATGCACGAGTATTCATTATTTTCCGCTGCGAACGCATATTCTTGAATATTCATGATAATTGAAATGTATTATTTTAAATGACCAGGTGTATTGTATATTGATGATGAATGATGTTGGTTTTTGAAAGCTTTTAGTTTTTGAAAACGTCGATGTGACGCCCTTTTGTGTATATGCGTGCTTATTTACTCTGATTATATGTTAAGTATTTTGGGGTAGAAAAAGGGGTGTTACATTAGTGGTATCACAACATGGTCGACCAATTGGTCCAAAGTCGTTAGGGTTTTCCAATCCCATTGTATTTGATTTGTGTATCTGACACGATCAATACTGTTTGTCTGGTTGTTCGGGCTGTTCAGGACGATGGTTACAGGCAGGAATGTCGATGCCATTGCTGAGGCGCTGAGGATGTTGGCTGAATCCATTGGTCAGATCCCTCAAGTGAATGCTAGTAACCGAAATGGAGATGATGATGAGTTCCGTGCTTTGGGGAGATTCCAGCGGAACAATCCTCCTGTCTTTGAGGGTGAGCATGAACCTGATAAAGCTCAAGCTTGGCTGAAGGCAATTGAGAAGATCTTCAGAGTCATGAACTGTACTGATGCTCAGAAAGTGCAGTTTGGTACTCATATGCTTGAGAAGGAAGCTGAAGATTGGTGGAATAACACTCTTCAGAGGTTTGAAGGAGACGGCATTGAGGTTACTTGGGCTCTTTTCCGTGATGTCTTCTTGGAGAACTATTTTCCGGAAGATTATCGTGGGAAGAAAGAGGTGGAGTTCCTTGAATTGAAGCAAGGAAATGGTACGGTTGCGGAATATGCTGCTAGATTTCAGGAGCTTATCAAGTATTGTCCTCATTACAATACTGCTAATGCTGAGAGATCTAAATGCTTGAAGTTCATGAATGGCTTGAGACATGATATCAAGAAGGCCATTGGTTACCAACAGATTACTCGTTTTGCGGAGTTGGTTAACAAGAGTCAGATTTATGATGAGGATAGTAGGGAGAGTGCTTCTTTCTACAAGAGTTTGAAGGGGAAAAACCAAGTTCGTGGGAAACCGTATGATGACAAGAGGAGAGAATCTGGTTTTGGCAAGAAGCCAAGTGGGGGAGGATCTTCTACTCCACTTAAGTGTTTCAAATGTGGCGTTGAAGGTCATCGTGCTGTTGATTGTAGTAAGGATTCTTTGACGTGTTTCAATCGTGGCAAGAGTGGTCACAGAGCAAACAATCGTGGAGTTGGTTCGAGCGTGACTTGTTTCAATTGTGGTGAGAAAGGTCGCATTAGTACCAAATGTGATAAGTCAAAGAAGGAGAAAACGAAGGGAAAGGTGTTTGCATTGTCTGGTGCGGAGGCCACTACCGATGATAGACTAATCCAAGGTACGTGCTTTATTAATGGTACACCTTTGACTGCCATTATTGATACCGGTGCAACACATTCTTTCATTTCTTTGGATTGTGCTAGGAGACTGAATCTTATATTATCTGATATGCGTAGAAGTATGGTTATTGATACACCTGCTATGGGTTCTGTTTCCACTTCCTATGTGTGTCTGAAGTGTCCGTTGAGTATCTTTGGTAGGGATTTTCGAATTGATTTAGTTTGTCTTCCTTTAGAGCAACTTGATGTGATTTTGGGTATGAATTGGTTAGAATTTAATCGGGTGTATATCAACTGTTTCGAGAGGACAGTTATTTTTCCTGAGGTTGGTGCTAAGGAAGATTGGTTTGTGTCTGCTAAGCAAGTTGATGAATCGGTGCAAGATGGTGCCGAGTTATTTATGTTGTTGGCAACTTTGGATATTCGTGAGAAGAGGACGATTGAAGAATTACCAATAGTTTGTGAGTTTACGGAGGTATTTCCGGAAGATATAAGTGATTTACCGCCGGAACGTGAGGTTGAGTTTTCGATTGATTTAGTTCCCGGAACTAGTCCTGTATCGATGGCTCCCTATCGAATGTTTGCTTCTGAGTTGAAAGAGTTGAAGAGTCAACTTGAAGAATTGCTCGAGAAGAGGTTTATTCGTCCTAGTGTGTCGCCGTGGGGTGCACCTGTTTTGTTGGTCAAGAAGAAAGAAGGTTCTATGAGATTATGTGTTGACTATAGACAACTGAATAAAGTGACGATTAAGAACAAGTATCCACTTCCGAGGATTGACGATCCGATGGATCAGCTGGTTGGAGCTTGTGTGTTTAGCAAAATTGATTTGAGGTCTGGGTATCATCAGATTCGTGTAAAGGCTGAGGATATTCAAAAGACTGCTTTTCGGACAAGGTATGGTCACTACGAGTACTCCGTGATGTGTTTTGGTGTGACTAATGCACCTGGTGTATTTATGGAGTATATGAATAGAATTTTTCATGATTATCTGGATAAGTTTGTTGTTGTGTTCATCGATGATATATTGATTTATTCTAAGAGCGAAGAGGATCATGCCGAGCATTTGAAGGTTGTGTTATCGGTGTTGAAAGAGAGGAAGTTGTTTGCTAAACTCTCTAAATGTGAGTTTTGGTTGAGTGAAGTAAGTTTTCTTGGACATGTGATTTCGAGTGGTGGTATTTCTGTGGATCCTACGAAGGTTGAAGCTGTATCTCTATGGGAAGCTCCTAAGTCTGTGGCTGAGATTAGAAGTTTTCTTGGTTTGGCTGGTTATTATAGGAAGTTCATTGAAGGATTTTCTAAGTTGTCGTTACCGTTGACGCAGTTGACGAGGAAAGGTCAAGCTTTCATTTGGACTTCGCAGTGTGAAGCGAATTTTCAAGAGCTTAAGAGAAAATTGACTACGACTCCTATTTTGATTTTACCGGATCCGTTAGAAACTTTCGTTGTGTATTGTGATGCTTCTTTGTTGGGTTTGGGAGGTGTTCTGATGCAAAAAGGGCAAGTGGTAGCTTATGCTTCAAGGCAACTTAAAGTTCATGAGAGGAATTATCCGACGCATGATTTAGAGTTGGCCGTCGTTGTGTTTGTGTTGAAGCTTTGGAGACATTATTTGTTTGGATCGCGGTTTGATGTGTTTAGTGATCACAAGAGTTTGAAGTACTTGTTCGACCAGAAAGAATTGAATATGAGGCAAAGGAGATGGTTGGAATTCTTGAAAGATTATGATTTTGGTTTGAATTATCATCCTGGAAAGGCGAATGTTGTAGCCAATGCATTGAGTAGGAAGTCATTGCACATGTCTATGTTGATGATTCAAGAGTTTGAATTGTTAGAGCAATTTAGATATTCGAGTTTGGTTTGTGAAGCGACGCCTTCGTGTGTTAAGCTTGGTATGTTGAAGCTTACGTGTGGCATTCTTGACGAGATTAGAGAAGGTCAGAAGTCAGATTTGAAGTTAGTCGATGTTATGACATTGATTAATCAAGGCAAAGGTGGTGACTTTCGGATTGACGAGAATGGTATCATGAGGTGTCGTGATCGAGTTTGTGTTCCAGATGTTGCGGATTTGAGAAAGAGGATTCTTGAGGAAGGGCATAGAAGTGGTCTGAGTATTCATCCTGGTGCTACTAAAATGTATCAAGACTTGAGAAAGATGTTTTGATGGCAAGGTATGAAGAAGGATGTAGCGGAATTTGTGTATGCATGTCTGACTTGTCAAAAGTCAAAGATTGAACATCAAAAGCCGTTTGGTTTGATGCAACCGTTATCTATTCCCGAGTGGAAGTGGGATAGTATCTCTATGGATTTTGTTTCGGGTTTGCCGAGAACATTGAGTAATTGTGAGGCGATTTGGGTCGTTGTAGACAGGTTGACAAAATATGCTCATTTTATTCCGATAAGGATGGATTATTCGATGGAGAGACTGGCTAAGTTGTACATCGAGAGGATTGTGTGTTTGCATGGTATTCCGTCGAGCATTGTTTCGGATAGAGATCCGAGGTTCACTTCGAGATTTTGGGAAGGTTTGCAAAGTGCTTTGGGTACGAAGTTGCGTTTGAGTTCGGCATATCATCCGCAAACTGATGGTCAAATGGAGAGGACTATTCAGTCACTTGAAGATCTTTTGAGGTCTTGTGTTTTGGAACAAGGAGGAAATTGGGATAGTTTCTTGCCTTTGATCGAGTTTACGTATAACAACAGTTTCCATTCGAGTATTGGAATGGCACATTTTGAGGCTCTTTATGGCAGAAGGTGTAGAACTCCTTTATGTTGGTACGAATCGGGAGAGAGTGTTGTGGTTGGACCCGAGTTGATTCAAGAGACTATAGATAAGATTAAGATGATTCAAGAGAAGATGAAGGCTTCTCAGAGTCGTCAAAAGAGTTATCATGATAAGAGGAGGAAAGCTCTTGAGTTTGAGAAAGATGAGCATGTGTTTCTTCGAGTTACGCCAATAACGAGTGATGGTAGAGCTTTAAAGTCGCGTAAGTTGACGCTGCGTTTCATTGGTCCTTATCAGATTTCCGAGAGGGTAGGTGAAGTGGCATATCGGATTGCATTACCACCGTCACTTTCTAATCTTCATGATGTGTTCCATGTGTCTCAATTGAGGAGGTACATTGCGGATCCATCGCATGTTGTTCCATTAGATGATGTTCAAGTGCGGGATAATTTGACGGTTGATACATCACCTATGCGAATTGAAGTCCGAGAAGTGAAGAGGCTTCGTGGTAAGGAGATTGCTTTGGTGAAAGTGATATGGGGCGGAGTCTCCAATGGCAATATTACTTGGGAACTCGAGGATAAGATGAAGGAATCGTATCCCGAGTTGTTCGTTTGAGGTAAACTTTCGAGGCCGAAAATCTTTTAAGTGGGGGAGAGTTGTAACAACCCAATTTTAGTAATTATTTCTTATGTTAGTATTACTATATTTTATTTTATTTATTTGGAGTGTTAATTAATTAATTGGTTGTTAGGTAGTATAATAATCGATTATATTAATTAATTTGGTGTGTTAATTAATTATTTAGTTGATATGAGATATAATGAATAATGGAATTAATTAACTTGGTTGTATATTGAGTTGGTTTGATTTATTTGAATTAAATAGAGATATTTAAATACTAGGTCTTATTGGGCCTATTAATTAAATTAGAGGTATCATGCTTTAAGCCCAAATAGAATACTAGTATATAAGAGGTGAGGAGAGTGAGAATTAGGATTCATTTGATCATTTGACAACAATAGAGAAAGAGAAGAGGAAAAGTAAGGAGAAGAGGGGAAGAACAAGAGAGGAGTTAGGGTTTCCAGAAAATTGAAGATATAAGGGGGATAATCCTTATTATTATGGGTTAGTATAATTGGGGCAATGGGTAGAAATATGTTTAGGTTGAAATCCCTAAATTGTATGGTTGTGGAATTGTTAGGTCTTGATGAATATTCTCGATTTGTGGTGATTTGATTGTGTTAAAACTATAAATTAATGTTATATACTTAGAGTATTGTATGAGTCATAATTTTCTGAACGTTTGGCTTTTTAAGGAATCGAAATCGGAGGTCCGAAAGTCCTCCAACGATGAAAAACGCAGAAAATTCTGCATTCTGTTTTATGTTAACCGGTTACCCACCGAGCGTTAACCGGTTACTTGCTTAAAAATCTGCGCAAGAAATTGATTCTGTTTTATGTTAACCGGTTACCCACCGAGTGTAAACCGATTACTTGCTTAAAAATATGCGGAGGAAATTGATTCTGTTTTATGTTAACTGGTTACCCACCGAGCGTTAACCGGTTACTTGCTTGAAAATCTGTGCAGGAAGTTGATTCTGTTTTATGTTAACCGGTTACCCACCGAGCGTTAACTGGTTACCACTGTTGAAAAATGAAAAATTGAGATTTTAAAAAGTTGTATTCATTTTGCAATGAGATCTAGTGTGCGTAGTTGATAATTAGCCTATATTTGTGAATGATATATTGTTATGAATGTGTATATGTACCATTGGTGGATAATTCATAGAGTTGAATTATGGTGATATGTGAAATGTTAAGATGGTAGAGATGATCTTAATTGCATATGTGTTGGTATTTGTACATTCATTCATGGCATGGTCGGCTTCATGGTGGAAGCGGTGAAACTGTGGGTTCACATGGTAACATACGTTGATCCTTAATTGGAAATAGGCGTAGTAGACGTTGATCCTTGAATGGAAATAGGCGTAGCATACGTTGATCCTTAATTGGAAATAGGCGTAGTAGACGTTGATCCTTAATTGGAAATAGACGTAGTGGCTTTGATCTTGTCCGGATCGGAAGCGTGACTTGGATTCTAGGTATTGAATCGGAAAGCGGTGAAACGTTGGGTTCACATTGCGGTACCACATGCATAGAGTCACATGTCTTGCATTGAGTCACATTAGAGTTATGTCATAATTGAGTGTATGCATTATTGTGATTGTGATGCGTGTATGCATTATGGTAATTGAATTTGATGATGTTTGGATATATAACTTGGCAAAGTATATGATTATGTGATAATTATAGTTATGTGTATTTTTGGGAATATAATATTGGATTTGAATATTATACTCCTTGAGTTTTATGTGTGCTTGAAACATATGAAATAAATGTTGGTTAATATTATTTACATGGTTATATGAAGTGTGATGGATTCCTTTAATTGTTGATTTAATCATTGTGCTTTATTATACTTCTTCATAATGATTTGAATTCTCACCCTTCTGTTGGAATGATGCTTTACATGGCATCGTGCAGATACTCCGGAGTAGTGTTGTTGAAGTAAGTGGACGGTAGCTCACTCGAGATTAGCTGGAGAGTTTCCGTATTTTAGTTGAGGACTAGGTAATGAGTCAATGCTCTGGTCATGTAACACGGGGTAGATTGTTAGTATTGAACTCATATCTTATTTGGATATGCATTACGTTATTACTTGTGAACATATTTATTTGAAATCGCTGTTGGAGAGGCCATCGTGCCAAATATTCTGGATATGGTTTTATTTTATCTTGAGGAGATTATTGAGAGATGATCTTGGTATGGGACATGGATCATTTTATGAAATGCATGAGTATTCATTATTTTCCACTGCGAACGCATATTCTTGAATATTCATGATAATTGAAATGTGTTATTTTAAATGACCAGGTGTATTATATATTGATGATGAATGATGTTGGTTTTTGAAAGCTTTTAGTTTTTGAAAACGTCGATGTGACACCCTTTTGTTTATATGCGTGCTTATTTACTCTGATTATATGTTAAGTATTTTGGGATAGAAAAAGGGGTGTTACAGATATGCCACCGGGTGAGCGGTTTATGATCGAAGGTAGATAGTGAAGGGTGAAAGATATGAGTGATGCCCTAAGGTGGAAGAAGGAATAATTAGAAGTATGCTCGCCAAGGATTCGCATCCTCGTGCCTATGTATTCTCATCGTGCAATAAGAAATTCAGAGCAATCGTAGTTCGGAACTACGAGAATAAAGGGATAGAGATGTTTGTCTAAGCAACAGGGACTCACAAGACAAACACTAAGTCAAGGAAGGATTATAGTACTGGAGTGCAAGGAGTTATGTGTCACTTGCTGGGGAATCGACAATTTGAGATCAAATCAGGATAGTAGCTTGGATCTAAGAAAGGGATAAACTCTTAATCGAAGAGAAAAGTGGAGTGTTAGCCAAAAAAGAATGAATTAAATGTTTGGGATAAGAGCCAAACAACTCTCGATTATAGAGATGGGCTGTCATCAGGACGTCCTAAAAGGATGGACAAGGAGTCCAAGGAGAAGTATGATTGATCTCAAAAGGATTGTATTGATTGAGTGAATGGAGAGTGATCCATGGGATAGAGAAGGTAAGTTGATAAACAAGATAGCTCGCGAAGAAACTGGGTTCTCCTGCCTACGTACCCTTATAGTGCAATAAGGAAATCAAAGCTTTCGTAGTTCAGCCCACTAGGGCTGAAAAGAAGATGATGGAGGCAAAAGAAATGAATGATTGAGATTGAATTGAATAGAATGGAATGGTGAGTGTGGTGATAAGAGACTTGACAGTCGATTGATAGGAATCGCACTAAAGTCTATGAATAAGGGTGAACGCTTTGAATATTTGGCGCATTACTTAAGGCCCTGAAGCGCATGATACTTCTCTTGACTGACAAGTTATTGGTGAAGAACCTTCGTTGTTGATCCTTGTGTTGATGTTGAACTTGTATGAAGAAGACTTGGTAGTTTAATCGATCCGTATTGTACTAAAGTCTATGAATAAGAGCGAATGCTTTGAATATTTGGGGCATACGCCCCATACGCAAAGTCGCTCTAGACAAGGATAGAAGAGACTCCATCTCTTCATTCCTCATTACTTAAGGCTCATTTCGTACAATTTGAATCGTATTTACCAAGTGTTGACCTTTGATTTATCCGGTATAATCCGCTGCTTGGTGTGACTGAGGATACCTTGATTGAAGATCTTGTCTTGAGGCCTTGAGCTCCACAGCTTGGAAAAAAGTCTATTAAGTGACCAAGGGTCTTTTGGTCACTCAATTTAGACTGTGGGGTTATACGAGTTCAAAGGATTTAATTAATCAAAATTGCTTTTGATCAACTTAATCATGGGTTTTGTTTTGTTTTTAGGGAACTAAGTTTGGATCTAATCAAAATTAGTAATTGTTAGAAACTAACCTAAGGGATCATGTATTAGAAATTTGATTAAAAATTCTATGTTAAAAATGCTAAGGGAACATGTAATTGTTAAGACTTGACTAAAATTCTATGTCAACTTCTAGTCCTAAAGGAGGATGTAATTGGTTATAAATCAATTAAATCACAAGATCAAAACAAAGTCTAACAAGAATCAAGTTGATTAAAATCAAATAAGAACAATTAAAAATACTCCTAATAAAAATTCTACAATTCCAATTAATTCTAACAAACCTAATTAAAGTCCTAAAATCTATTAATCCTAAAACTCTAATTAAACCTAAATTTCTAAAGTTCTAAAGTTCTAAATCTAATATTTCGAATTAATTCTAAAAATCTAAAGAGCTTAAAAATCTTTAAAATTCTAATTAACATCTAATCCTATCCTAAATCAAGTTGTGTGAGGACATTCATGTGAGTATGTAGATTGGAAAGGGATTATTTCATACTTGTAATTCAATCTCGTGATTCAAATTCAAATTAAGCTTTACCCTTTTTGTGTGAAAAGCATTATGAGATGCAAGTTTCTAAAATACAATGTAAATGACTAACAAAATCGATTAACATGTGGGCTCTACACTGTAAGACCCTAATTTTTCCCCTAAGATCCCTCATGGCATCATAACATTGCATTTGCATAGCCTCAAGGATCTTTAAGCATCTTGGTTCCCTTTGCCTTTGGGTGGGACTCTTTGTGAGTGGTTTGAGATCACCAAGCATGCTTGAATTGTATATCATTGCTTTTCTCATTTTTGTTTGCTAACCAAAAGCACAAAAATATGTCACTAACATCTTTTGGTTGTAGCTTGAGCCATCACAAGGCCAAAAGCTTCAAAGAGGTCATTGGTACAAAGACATGGTCAAGAGGAGGAGAAAGCAAGCATGGTAATGGTTCCCAAAGCTCTCATCCATCAAATATTCCCCCTAGTATCTCAATTCATCATGTTTGATAAAGGCAAGTCAAAGGATTTAAGGTTTGTTCCCCAGAGAAACCCTAATTCATTTGTGCACTACAATGCCTTGCTCATGAAGCAACCTCAGCCCATGGTCAGAGACAATCAAGGGAAGTTTCTTTAATTCATCATTTCATGCATATTTGAACTTATTTGAGTGTCCTCAATCATCAATTCATCAAGGTATGAGTTGTGGACTTGAAAAGTTGATCAGTCAATTCATCTGACTACTTTGAAATGCACTGAGACCTAACTTTTTATGTGTTGGTCAAATGGAGATGGTTCCAAAAGAAAAAATGTTCTTAAGGGAAATATGAACAACTTTCATGTTTATAAAAAATTTATTTGAAGCTTGGAAGACCATCTGCCATTCCAATACATTATGGGTCATTTTGACTAAAACCCTAATTTTGGGCCAACTTCCCAAGGACATAACTCACTCATTGTTTATGATTTTGAGGTGGGATCAAATGCATTGGAAAGCTTAAGATGTCTACTTCAAAGGTTAGGTTGAACAAAATTTCAAAATCTCAAAGAAGACACATGTGATAATGCAAGACATTATAGGTCCTTTTTGATCAAATGCATTAAAAGTCAAAAAAGTCCAACTTCAAGTGCCCATAACTCTTTCATCAAAAATCCAAATGATGCAAAATTGAAGTCCATTTTGATTGTCTTGAAAATATCTACAACTTTGACGTTGGAGGTTGTTCCATTTGGAGCTTGCATCATCAAAACAGAAGGGCTTGAAAGTTGACCAATTTTTGAAACCTTGCCTTGACATGTTTTGCACATCACCCTTCAAGATCAAATTTCACTAATTTCCAAGGCCCAATTGAATTTTTGACCAACATGACATTTGTTCCTTATGCAATAAGATTTCCAACCATTACTCATAAGCTTGCATTTTGATTTTGGACATGGCATTTTCGAAGGCTTCAATGTAATAATGCATTTTGTGAAAATCATTTCAATTGCCATGCATGATCCATTAATACACAATCTGCACGTCCAATTTGTACATGATGATGATCAGCTGCCAAAACCAAGTGGAATTGGGCCCTCCATGCGCCTGTACAAGCCCATGCATGGAGGCCCTTTCCATTCATGCAAATTTGAAATCATGCATTCAGCATTGCCTTGCCTATAAATACAATGCTCATGCCTCTCATTTCACTAACCTGAAGGCGCCTGAAACTCTGTTGGATTGAATCCCCACCCCCACACTCAAAGGAACTCTCTCTTTTTCTCTAAAAATTTCAGATCTAGAATTCAGTTTCCTCGACTGTTTTCTTTTATCTAAAAGTTCCTAGACCTCTTCACCTTGATCCATTGGACTTCTATTTTGATAAAGCAAGCAAGGTTTCGTGCTCAATTCACCAGAAATCAAGCTTGCACTCCAACTGGTAATTTCCTCGATTCTCTTCATCCATGGACTTTTTTGCTTGGATCTAATGTTGGCTGAAGTCCTCTCAATAGAGGCATTTGATTTGTGCTTTCAATTTTGCAAAAACATGAAGTTCATGATGAACACCATCATACTTCAAGCTCTGATTTCTCCATTTATAGGGATCTAGAGTGGAAGTGCATGGTATAGGAGTGATGTACATCACTTCCTCTTTCGATTGATATATAGATCGCCTCATTTGGTGGCCATTTGCATTTCTGCATTTTTTTGAACATGGTCGGAATCTGGGAAGCTCACCGGGGAAGATGAAGTTTCCGGTGGCTTCATCGTGTCCAGTTTGAATCTGGACCGCTTGATCAGATTTCCAGATGCAATCAGGAGCGTTGCTTGTTATGACTTTTAATTTCTTCACGTGTGCACGCATTGACTGTGGTGTTTCATGAGCGCGCGCCTCTGGATCCTTGGATCTGCCAGCTCAATTAATGAGCTAAGATCCAAGGGCTCTCGTTCTTCGCATTTTCTGAATTTCTTTTTATTTTTGTTTAATTACTTTTATTTCAAAAAATCATATCTCTCTCATTTTAACTCCAAAAAATATGGGACCAATTGCATTATTTCCCAAATAAATTCTAGTTTCTATTTCTGATTTTTAATATTTTTTATTTCATCATTTGATATTTTTTATGAATTTTCTCTTTTCTGGTTATTTTTAATTCATTTTAAATAGTTTTTGATATTCAAAAAATGCAAAAATATTTTCCTAACCTATTTGAATGATGATGGATCTATGAAAAATATTCTCATCAATTTTTGAATTGATTTGAGATTTATTTGAGATTTTAGTTCAATTAGGTTATTTTTATTCATTTTTAATTGATTAAAAATAGTTTCTGACTTTTAAAAATGCTGAATTTTTTTGTCAAACTTTGTTTGACCTTGTTGAACTTAGGATAAATCACTTGGACCTTTCAAGGTTGATTTGAAGTGATTTTGAAGTTTGACCTTTCTTTAATATTTTACTTCAAGTTTATTTTTAATATTAAAAAATGCCAAAAATATTTTATTCTTTTCTTGACTTCCAATCTTCATCTCACTTCTGTTTTTGATTGTTTGACCTTGACTTTCAATGTTATTGGTCAACATATGAGGATTGGTACATTTTATTCCATTTAATGCATTTTATTTTGTCATTTCCATTTTCCTTTATCCATCTTCTCCTTCTTCTTCTTCTACTTCTTTTCTTTTTGATCAATGAGTTGAAGGTTGATGAGTTAGCATTGATTAGAGAGACTTAACATTCCTTGATTCAAATCTAATTCATCTTGATCAATTGATCAAGTGAATGGCTTTGCATTAAGGATATGTTGTCTTCTAAATCATGCAAATGACTTAAACCAATACAAGATCAATTCTTTTCTTTTTTTTGGCATGGCAAGTTGTTGGGACTTGGTTCACTAATCAAGACTCCTAACTTGTGTTTGTTGCCTACATTATTATTGACCGGCCTCAGATAGTTGTGACTTCTACATAAGTCCAATTACGATTGCTTAACATAGCGCTAAATTTTGCCTTATGGCACACTAACTACTAACACTAACTATTGACAATTAACATTTACTTTATGCCATTTACTTTATGCAATTTACTTTAATGCAATTTACTATTCTTGCACATATTATTCATTTGCTTTTTCCTTTGCTCATTGGAGCACATGTTTATGTTAATGCCATTTGCCTTTTGCCCACTTGGGTCTATAATTGTGTGCATATTATTTTGCTTGTGTTTTTTTTATTGTGGTGAACCAAAATGCCAAGAAATGGACTTAGTTTCTAGGACCTTCCCTATGCAAAGAAATGGAGAATTGGACTTAGTTTCTAGGACCTTTCCTTATGCAAAATTGGAGTAAATGGACCTTAATGATGAGGATGAACTTTGAAAGGACTATCTTCTAAACTCCCTCTTGTCCATTCTTTGATTGTTTATAGAACTTTTTTGATGTGTGTTTTCTTGTGCTAGGGGATTCCAACCTTGAGTAACTTTGAAGAACCATTACCATGAACATTCAAAGAGAAAGATACAAAAGCCATTGAAGGATTCTTAGAAGCATGACCTGTGTGTTGATTGCTTGAAATATTTGCTTGTGATTGCTTATTCCAAAGGATGGGAGCTACTTGGATCATCAATATGATCTCAAGAGAGGGACTCCTAGTGTGGTTTCATTTCTTATCCCTTGCCTTTTTATTTCCCTTAGGACTTAGCCATTCTTCTTCTTCTCTCCACTCTAACTGTTGGTTGTAAATTTACGTGTCGGGTTTTTGTTATCGTATCCACATGGATTGTAAGATATCACCGCCGTTCGATGGTTGTATTAATTCTAGCTCAATGTAACAATAAGGTTTTGGTTGGTTGTCACGTTATCTTGCATAAAAAGGTAATAAATTGCGGTAAAAGTTATGGTTTGAATAAATGAGAAATATTGCCAAAGTTAGGGTTCAATGATTACTTTGCATGTATTTGTTCGGTCAACAATCCTATAAACTCCTTTAGATGATAAATCATTTCACAAAGTCCTCCCAATATGTTTCTCTCGAACACACATTGTGAGTTTTCCCATTTTGATCCATTGTTTCTCTCGAACACAATCTATCAAAATGACAACTTTTTGGTTCAACCTTATGGTGAACAAAATCATTCATTACTATCTCTAGCTAACAAACAAGATTGGATGAAAACCTAGGTCAAGAGTTGGTAAACATCTTTCGATCATAAACCAACACAAAGAGTTTTAAATAGAAACAAAGTTTTCATCATATATTCACCATTAAAGAGTTTACATATGAAGATCCTTACATTTACACCCAAAGCTAGTAATCACCTACATCTAACCTTGACAAATGGGTGACTTAGCTACTCATTTTCATGGTAGCTTGGTCGGCAAGTTTCGGAAGAAGGTTGATCAACATCCAAGTCGGATAATCGATGTTGGATGGGAATCCACCTTCTTTTTGTAGAAGATGATTATAAGATGAAAAGAAATGAAAACTAGGGCATAAAAGCTCCCAAGAACAATGCTGTAAAAATATCTAACAAAAGTACAAAAGTGGAAAAATGCTGTAAAAACTAGGTATGGTGCTCAAAAGTGGCACCTGCTACTTATAGAGTAGTACTGGGCTGTCATGCTCGCTAGGCGAGCAGAATGGCTCGCCTAGCGAGGGTCAAATTGTGGCACCAAAGGCACCTGTGCCCAGAGAAAACAGGGTCTGTTGAACTGTCATGTTCGCCTAGCGAACAAACCTTCGCCTAGCGAAGGACACGCTCCAACCTTCGCCCCAGCGAGGTTGAGAGGTTTTGCTACTGGAATGCTCGCTGGGGACTCGCTAGAGCTTCGCCTAGCGAGTGAGTGCTGGCTGCGCTTTTCACTAAAACAGAACGAACTCGCTACCACCTTCGCTAGCAGCTCGCCTAGCGAATTTATTTACATTTTACTGGAGCTTTTCGCTAGCAGCTCGCCTAGCGAGCAGGCTTCGCCACAGCCTTCACCTAGCGAGCATGCTGATGAATGCTTGTTTTCCTTGGTTCCTTTGCCAACTTTCTTGTGTCTTAAATTTCAATTATTTCATGCCTTCTTCCTGCACAATAACACACAAATCAAAGGCACCAAGCTTGTTTATCAATGTAATGCATTTCATCTAAAACAAAGGTGATTTAGACAATTTAGCAAGGAAATAGAGTGAAAGATGCCCACATATGATAGCTCAAATAAGCATTTTTGGGCATCTAACAACTCTCCCCAACTAGATTCTTGCTTGTCCTCAAGCAAAGTATGCCTCTTGAAGGACAAGAGGATTTGCTTTAAGAAAAAGGTTTCTCCGAAGTTGGATAAACGGCTCAAACACAAGCGAAATCCGCATATACAAGTTTCCAACGGTTCGAATAAAATAATACACAAGAACTAAAACTTAAATAGCAATGCAAAATATTTATCTATCTACAACAATACTATTCTGAATGAATCATCCTATCTCTCCTCTTCGAATAAGGAATGAAGATTTTACGCGTTTGCAACCGCGGGAATAATCTCACTCTCTAACAAACAATGAAGAAATCAAATAGATTCATACAATGTCTAACAATTAAAAAATGGTATTGTGGAAGCATAAAGATCACTAAGGGCTTTTCGGTTGAAGCTTGGTTAGGTTAACAAACAAGGGTCATTTCTAAGGCCATTGAAACGAAAGTGCCGATGCAAAAGAGACATTCACAGTATTATTCACACATCTCGACTTTGTTTCATTTGTTTCTTATTTGAAACCTTCACAACACATATTCCACAACTCAATTTTTATTTTTCACTATTTTTCTTCCAAGCAAGCATTCATTTTCATTGTTTCTATTTTTGTTCTTTTCTTTCACATCAAATATACAAAACAGATGTTTCTTTTTTATATTTTCTATACATATATTTTTTTATGCTTGCTCGGTTTTTCTTTTCTTTTTCAAGAGTTGTGGTACTTACCGATTCTTTTTCGTTCTCCCCAACTTATTTCTTCCTCACCCTAAGTGAAAGCTCTTAACTTTTTACGGCAAAAGAACAATAATCAAGATTTTCCGGAATGTAAAAAAAAGATTTTTGAGATCTCGCTTTATTTCAAGCCGAGATTCAAGTGTTTAAGCTCAAAGGGGTTAACAAATACTCTCTCTGCTCACAGGTAAGTTGTTTTTGGATGTAGTTGTGCTCGAAAGAAAACAAGTGCCTTGATCATTTCTAATTGCTTCCACAATTTCACAATAATAAAAGACAAAGCATGAATCACATGAATCAACAAAATTTATTAGAATCCAGCATTTACATGTACAATGGAGGTTTCCTCACAATTTGTGGTTTTAAGTCCTAGATGAAACATTCATTCAATTATGTTGCAAAAAGACAATATTCAATTTACCAAAAAGAGTAAAATTCCTAATGTATTCTAACATTCTAGCCGAAGGTAACCATGTACCTTAGCCTCATTCACTTGTTTATTCTTATCATTGCCATCCAAGCTCGGATGCACCTTCATTGGGTACTTCTTGAGGAGCAACCAATCTAGAAGGTTTGCCACTTAATCACCCAAAAATTTATTAAACAAACAAAATTAAAAACAGAAATAAATAACGTTAACTGAAAATATAAATTTGTCCATGGGGGACAAAACACCCCAATAGTACAACACCAAAGTTAAGATACAAAATCCGAAAATACAAATAAAAATAACATAAAAACTGAAAAGTACAAAAACTTAACCCTCTAAGGGCTCAGGACTCCTCCTCGCTACCGGCATCAGAACCGGTAGCCTCATCATCAACATCATCATCATCATCATCATCGTCATCAGCATCAGCGCCCACCCCCTCACCATAGACAGGCCTGTCCACAGGCCAGTTGGCGTTAAGCAGAAACTGCTCACGCGCCAACAATGCCTGAGCACCGGTGGGGTCATTTCCTTGCAGTTCTAACCTCTGCATACAGTTGTGCATATCTGTCATGGCTCTCTGGGATGCCGCCATCCACTCAAAACTGTAATCGCACACAGCTCGGAGGTAGGGATCAAGTCCAGGAGTAGAAGTACTAGGACCATCAGAAGCCCTGGTACTCCCTGTAGCAGCACTGCCTCTAGCATTCTTCGCTCTACAATATTTGGCCACATACCGGTCATCGATAGGTGACGGGATCCTTACCTGACCCCGAGACGGAAGTCTCACCCTTGCCTGAACGCACAAACTCATGATCAAACACGGGAAAGCTAGGGGACAATTAACACGAGCCCCCGACTTTAGCCCGCTCTCGATCACGGACTTCAGCTCATTTGCGATGATCCTCGCCACATCGATCTGGACGTTGGTGAGGATAGAATGGACCAAATGTGCCACTGGGATCGGCACTGTAGAGGTGTGGGATTTAGGCTGGATGTTGGTCAAAACCAAGAGCAGTATCAGTTGAGCCATGGGAGTCATGTCCTCCCTGTGATACCTCATTGGAACCCCAGATGGGTTCAGCTCAACAGATTTCCCTGGTAAAAGCAGGGCGGCAGAAATTGCTTCAACATCACGGTGAAGCCGTAGGTCAGTGTGGTATTGGTCTCTTTCATCAGCTCCCAGCTGGAGCGGTTCCCCAAGGATTCGGTTGATGGCAAACCCGATCAAATGCAATTGGACGCCCGACCACTTTAGATACCCAAGTAAAGGGCTCGTCGTCATCGGGCAGTGCGTTAGCATAAAATTCCCGCATTGTAGCTATGTCGTAATGCTCTAAGGGATTAATCAACCGATCCCATTTCTTCGCGTCAATCAACCCGGCAAAATTTCTGTTAGTGCCCTGTGGGTTGATCAGGAATCGCTTCTCTGGAAGAATTTTCCGCTTCTCCAGAGAAATGTATCTGGCGGCCTACTTCGGGCCGACAAACTTATCTTGGTCAAACTGGATAGGCACAGTCCGGGAAGTAGTCGCTCCCTTTCTTTTCTTAGCCGCTCCAGACCTTGACTCCATCTGCAAAATATGAGAGGAAACAACACACACCAAACAAACAGATTAGACATCAAAGCAATATTCAAAAGACTGACATGCTCGCTGCTGCTTCGCCTAGCGAAGTGGCAGCGAACGCTCGCCCCAGGTTCGCCTAGCGAGTTCTAGCGAACCTTACGGGTTTTGGGGTTTTTCAGCATGTTCAGAGATTCTCCCCCAAAACCCATACTCAAATGGTTCCAACATCAGAACCTAATGATATATCAAGTAAATAACCGTTCTATGCTATTGGGGATTACATATTTGCATTCAAAACCTAAAATCCCCAATTCTAAAACCTAAAATCCGAATTAGCAAAACCTAAATTACCACATGCAAACCTAATGTTTCCCATACTCCACTCATCCTAATTGCAATTTAAATTGGAAATTTAGAGTTCAAACAAAAAGAAAAAATGTAGTAGGGCAAACCTTAGTTACACGGATTTGGAAATGTGAAGTGAATAGGATTTGCAATCGACCGAGTAGGAAGAGCGTGTTAGTGAGAGAGATGCAATTGAGAAATTGTGGAGAGCTCTGTAAAAAATGTTCTCAGCAGGGTTGCAAGACAGCAAAGTTGTGTTAGGGCAAAAATGAGTGCCCTGCTGAGTTTTTAAATAAGTGCTGTCATGCAGCGCTCGCTGCTGCTTCGCCTAGCGAGCAGCTAGCGAATCAGCTCGCTACTGCCTCGCCTAGCGAGCAGCAAGCGAGCATGACAGCAATTGCCTTTTCAAAGGCAGCAGTTCATGTTCATACATCATGGTTTAAGCACAAAGAAACCCAACACAACTCAACACAAAAACAGTAAATACTTACAATGTTGGGGTGCCTCCCAACTAGCGCTTGTTTAACGTCGGCTAAGCTCGACGGTGTGATGCTCACAGAGGAGCATCAAGCGGCAAAGCACATCTCTCGCGATCCACATGACCGCCGAGATAAACTTTCAATCGTTGGCCATTCACGGTCCAACTATCTTTCTTGTCTATGTCTTCAATAACAATAGCCCCGTACTCCTTCACATCTTTCACCCGAAATGGCCCAGACCATTTTGATTTCAACTTCCCGGGAAACAATTTCAACCGGGAGTTAAACAATAAGACCAATTGTCCGGGCACAAATTCTTTGTTACGGAGCTTCTTGTCGTGATACTTTTTTGCCTTTTCCTTGTACAACCAACTTGAGTGGTATGCGGCATTGCGCATCTCCTCCAACTCAAGTAGTTGCACTTTCCTTTTGTCACCGGCCAACTCATTTTCAAAATTTAAAAACTTTAGGGCCCACAAGGCCTTGTGCTCCAATTCAACCGGCAAATGGCAAGTTTTACCAAATACCAATTGAAAGGGAGTTAGGCCAATTGGAGCTTTAAAGGCCGTACGGTAGGCCCATAATGCTTCGTCCAATTTTTAGGACCACTCCTTTTTTGAATTAGACACGGTTTTTTCGAGGATTCTCTTAATCTCACGATTAGAGACCTCAGCTTGCCCGTTAGCCTGTGGGTGATACGGAGTTGTCACCCTATGCGATACACCGTAATGTTTTAAAATAGTTTCCAAAGGTGCATTACAAAAGTGTGACCCTCCGTCACTTATCAACACTCGGGGGGTTCCGAAACGGGAAAAGATGTTTTTCTTCAAAAAATTTATCACCGTTTTGGCATCCGCCCGAGGTGAGGCAATCGCCTCAACCCACTTAGAGACATAATCGACAGCAACAAGCATGTACTCGTTCCCATAAGAGGGTGGGAAAGGTCCTACGAAATCTATGCCCCAACAATCAAATACTTCCACTTCTTGGATATTTTGGAGAGGCATTTCATCTCTCTTACCTATCCCACCGCTTCTTTGGCAACTGTCACAACTTTGCGCATGGGTATGTGCGTCTTTAAAAATAGTGGGCCAATAAAATCCCGATTGAAGAATTTTAGTGGCCGTTCTAACCCCATTATAATGTCCGCCGTAAGGCGAGTTGTGACAATGCCAAAGGATGCTCTGGGCTTCATCTCCAGTTATGCATCTCCTTAATAGGTTATCACTACCCAACTTAAACAAGTATGGGTCATCCCAAACATAATACTTCGCATCCGAAAGGAACTTCCTTTTTTGGTTCGAAGTTAGGTCGGAAGGCACAAAACCACTAGCCTTGTGGTTTGCAAAGTCTGCAAACCACGGCCTAACTTGAACCTTAAACAGTTTTTCATCAGGAAATTCTTCCCGGATTTCCTTTTCAGATGCGGTAACCTCCACATTCACTAAGCGGGATAAATGATCCGCTACCAAGTTTTCCGACCCCTTCTTATCTTTGATTTCTACATCGAATTCTTGTAACAAGAGGATCCAACGGATGAGCCTTTGCTTCGAATCCGGTTTGGTTAGCAGATATTTAATCGCCGCGTGGTCGGTATACACAACGACTCTAGACCCTATAAGATAAGACCTAAACTTTTCTAGCGCATACACTATTGCAAGTAGTTCTTTTTCCGTTGTGGCATAATTTATTTGAGCCTCGTTAAGAACCTTACTCGCATAATGTATCGCATGAAAAGTTTTGTCTTTTCTTTGGCCAAGTACCGCTCCAACAGCATAGTCACTCGCATCACACATTAGTTCAAAATTTTCATTCCAATCGGGAGCGACTATTATTGGAGCGGTAACCAATTTTTCTTTTAAAGCCTCAAAAGCTTGCAAACAATCTTCGGTGAAGAGAAATACCTGGTCCTTGGCGAGCAAATTGCTCAAAGGCTTAGCCACCTTTGAGAAGTCCTTGATAAAGCGCCGATAGAACCCGGCGTGCCCCAAAAAGCTACGGATGCCCTTCACATTCACCGGAGGAGGTAATTTTTCTATCACTTCAACCTTAGCTCTATCCACTTCAAGCCCCCTTCTAGAGACTTTGTGGCCTAGCACGATCCCCTCGGTCACCATGAAGTGACACTTCTCCCAATTAAGCACCAAATTGGTCTTCACACATCTCTCCAACACCGTCTTCAAGTTCGCCAAGCATTGACTAAACGTCCCACCAAATACCGAGAAGTCATCCATGAAGACTTCCATTGTTTTCTCTATTAGATCGGCAAAAATGGCTTGCACACATCGTTGGAAAGTCGCCGGTGCATTGCACAGCCCAAAGGGCATTTTTCGGTATGCGAACACTCCAAACGGACACGTGAAGGCCGTCTTCTCATGATCGGCCGGGTCAACCGCAATTTGATTGTACCCGGAGTAGCCGTCCAAAAAACAATAGTATTGTTGGCCCGATAGTCTTTCGAGCATTTGATCCATAAACGGGAGTGGAAAATGGTCCTTTCGAGTCGCGGTATTCAACCGCCTATAATCAATACACATTCTCCACCCCGTTGCAACTTTAGTGGGGATCAATTCGTCCTTGTCATTCCGGATCACGGTAATCCCCCCTTTCTTCGGAACAACGTGCACGGGACTAACCCATGGACTATCCGAGATCGGGTAAATCATTCTCGCATCCAATAGCTTTACAACCTCCTTTCAAACAACCTCCTTCATGGTAGGATTTAAGCGGCGTTGTGGTTGAGCTACCGGCTTGAAATCCTCTTCCATCAAAATCTTGTGCATACAATAGGATGGACTAATTCCTTTTAGATCAGAAAGAGTCCAACCCATGACTTCTTGATTTGTTTTTAGCACAATGATTAGACGGGCTTCTTCTTCATTTGTCAAAAGGTTGCTTATGATGACCGGCTTGGCCTCGGTCTCATCTAGGAATACATATTTCAAAGTAGAGGGTAGCACTTTCAATTCAATTGGCGCTTTTTCGTCAATAACCTCCTTTTTCAAGTTTTCCTCCTCTACTTCCCATGGTTGTAGGTCGTCTAAACTATCAAGTTCCTTTAAGCATTCCTCAAGAGCTAGCTCTTCTTCAACATTGAAAACCTCCAATGAGTCGTCAAGAGCTAACTCCATAGGAGATATCTCATGAATATGCTTTGAAACCTCCATAATAGCGTCTTCAATCACATTGATGCGGAAGCTATCATTTCTATCTTTAGAATGTTTCATTGCCTCGAATAGATCGAATGTTACTTCCTCATTTTGGACTCTCACCTTCATTAAACCGTCATCAACATCTATCATCATTCGCGCGGTCTTCATGAACGGTCGGCCCAAGATGAGCGGAGCATCATCATCTTCCTCCATATCAATAACAATAAAATCGACCGGGAAAAAGAATTTGTCGACCTTCACCAAAACATCTTGGGCTACGCCATGAGGATGGGTCGTCGACTTATCCGCCAATTGTAACGTCATTCGGATGGACTTAATCTCAATGTTGCTAAGTCTCTTGATAATTGACAAAGGTATAAGATTAATGCTTGACCCCAAGTCAATAAGTCCTTTCCCGACATAAACGTCACCAATTTTAACTGGCAATGTAACTCTTCCCGGATCAACCTCTTTCTTAGGAAGCGTCCTTTGAATAATGGCACTACAGCTCGCATCAAGGACGATGGTCTCCGGTTCCGTATACCTCCGTTTTTTTGTTAGTATGTCCTTCATGAACTTGGCATACTTGGGCATTTGCTCCAAGGCTTCGGCAAACGGAATGTTGATTTGCAACTGTTTAAAAATATCCATGAACCGGGCGTAATGCCGTTCATTCTCCCTTTTGGACGGAGCATGAGGATAAGGAAGGTTTTGGATTGGAGTAGCGCTCACTACCTCCTTTCCCTTTGCAACTCTAGCACTCTTCCATCTAGGCTTTTTCACTACCTCCCTTATTACCTCATCACTTGTATTTTTCCCCATCTCCACACCTTTTTCTTTTTCAACTTCACCACTATTTTTATTCTTTTCAACTTCTTCACCTCACTCCACTCTCCTACTTCACCATCAACATTTTCCTCCAATATTTCCTCCTCAATTTCTTTCTCTTTCTCTCTTTGTTCACTCTCAACTCCTTTTTTATTCTCACTACCCAACTCCCTCCCACTTCTCGTCATGATCGCCTTACAATGTGCATTAGGATTTGTTTGCGTGTTTGCCGAAAAGGAAGGACCGGTTTGTTGTTCCGCGAGTTGCTTGGCAAGTTGCCCAACTTGAGTCTCGAGATTTTTTATGGCCGCGTCATTGCTCTTTTGGTTAGCCATTGACATTTGCATGAATTGCGTCAATGTCTCTTCCAATTTAGAAGTTACGACCGGCGGTTGTTGAGGTTGAGGTTGATAAGGATTTTGGGGAGGGTTTTGACGACTAGAAGAACCACCTCCATAACCTTGGTTATGATAATAGTTGCTTCTAGGTTGGAACCCTTGGTTCCCTTGGTAATGTTGTTGTTGATTTTGAGGGTGCGGTTGATAAGGTTGTTGTTGTTGTTGTGGTCTCGGTTGATAGTCCCGTTGATTGGCCATGTAGTTTACTTCGTCAAAATCGGGAGGTGGACAAAATCCGGTGTCATGTTCACCTTTACAAAGTTCACAACAAGCTATTTGTTTAGCTTTTGACGGTTCTCTTAACTCTTTGATTTGTTGCGTTAAGAGTTCCACTTGTTGTGAGATGAGCTTGTTTTGGGCAAGGATGGCATCATTCGTCCCTAGCTCAAGCACTCCCTCCTTCTTCAAAGAATTTCCTCGACTTTGACTCTGAAGATCATTTAAAGCCATTCGATTTATGATGTTTGTGGCTTCTTCGGCACTTTTTGACAATAAAGAGCCACCCGAGGTAGCATCCAACAACGTTTTGCAGTTTGGTTGAAGTCCATTTCTGAAGATATGGATTTGAGTCATTTCATCAAATCCATGCCCTTTATATTTCCGAAGCATGGACTTGAATTTTTCCCACGCTTCATTCAAAGATTCACTGGTTCCTTGTGAAAACACCGAGATGGCCGTCTTGGATTCCATGAATCGGTTATGGGAGAAAAATCTTTCGATGAATTTCTCTTCTAACACGTTCCAGTCTGTCATTACGGCTGGTGTTTGATCTAGGTACCAATCCTTTGCTTTACCGAGCAAAGCGTGGGGGAATAATCGTCTGAACAACGGAAGCTCCTGAGCCTGATCCACTCCGGCAGCCAATGCTATCTCATAAAATTTTGTGAGAAAAGCAAATGGGTCTTCATGGTCCATTCCGGTGAATGGACTTCCATATAATAGATTTAGAGTTCCCGTTTTCATCTCAGCTTGCCTTCCGGTGTGGTTGGAAAACTGAGCGGTGTTCCTTGGACTATTGATGCATGGAGTAGAAATAGGTGGTGGTGGTTGTGGCTCCATGTTTGGTATGAATGGTGGTGGATTTGTGGTTGAAGAACTTTCTCCTTGCTCTTGGCGTTGTCTAGCCTGTTGCCTCCTACGTCTCGTTTTGCTATTGAGCCTCCTTGCGGTTCTCTCGATCTCAGGATCAAAAAGAAGTTCGTCCACAGGGATTTGCCCTCGCATAAAACGTAAGCTGCACACTAAACCAAACAGATTACAAGCATAAGTCAAAAATTCACAAGCTAAAACTTAAACAACCATTGCGATGCTCGCAATATCAATTTACAATCCCCGGCAACGGCGCCATTTTGTTGGTTGTAAATTTACGTGTCGGGTTTTTGTTATCGTATCCACAGGGATTGTAAGATATCACCGCCGTTCGATGGTTGTATTAATTCTAGCTCAATGTAACAATAAGGTTTTGGTTGGTTGTCACGTTATCTTGCATAAAAAGGTAATAAATTGCGGTAAAAGTTATGGTTTGAATAAATGAGAAATATTGCCAAAGTTAGGGTTCAATGATTACTTTGCATGTATTTGTTCGGTCAACAATCCTATAAACTCCTTTAGATGATAAATCATTTCACAAAGTCCTCCCAATATGTTTCTCTCGAACACACATTGTGAGTTTTCCCATTTTGATCCATTGTTTCTCTCGAACACAATCTATCAAAATGACAACTTTTTGGTTCAACCTTATGGTGAACAAAATCATTCATTACTATCTCTAGCTAACAAACAAGATTGGATGAAAACCTAGGTCAAGAGTTGGTAAACATCTCTCGATCATAAACCAACACAAAGAGTTTTAAATAGAAACAAAGTTTTCATCATATATTCACCATTAAAGAGTTTACATATGAAGATCCTTACATTTACACCCAAAGCTAGTAATCACCTACATCTAACCTTGACAAATGGATGACTTAGCTACTCATTTTCATGGTAGCTTGGTCGGCAAGTTTCGGAAGAAGGTTGATCAACATCCAAGTCGGATAATCGATGTTGGATGGGAATCCACCTTCTTTTTGTAGAAGATGATTATAAGATGAAGAGAAATGAAAACTAGGGCATAAAAGCTCCCAAGAACAATGCTGTAAAAATATCTAACAAAAGTACAAAAGTGGAAAAATGCTGTAAAAACTAGGTATGGTGCTCAAAAGTGGCACCTGCTACTTATAGAGTAGTACTGGGCTGTCATGCTCGCTAGGCGAGCAGAATGGCTCGCCTAGCGAGGGTCAAATTGTGGCACCAAAGGCACCTGTGCCCAGAGAAAACAGGGTCTGTTGAACTGTCATGTTCGCCTAGCGAACAAACCTTCGCCTAGCGAAGGACACGCTCCAACCTTCGCCCCAGCGAGGTTGAGAGGTTTTGCTACTGGAATGCTCGCTGGGGACTCGCTAGAGCTTCGCCTAGCGAGTGAGTGCTGGCTGCGCTTTTCACCAAAACAGAACGAACTCGCTACCACCTTCGCTAGCAGCTCGCCTAGCGAATTTATTTACATTTTACTAGAGCTTTTCGCTAGCAGCTCGCCTAGCGAGCAGGCTTCGCCACAGCCTTCGCCTAGCGAGCATGCTGATGAATGCTTGTTTTCCTTGGTTCCTTTGCCAACTTTCTTGTGTCTTAAATTTCAATTATTTCATGCCTTCTTCCTGCACAATAACACACAAATCAAAGGCACCAAGCTTGTTTATCAATGTAATGCATTTCATCTAAAACAAAGGTGATTTAGACAATTTAGCAAGGAAATAGAGTGAAAGATGCCCACATATGATAGCTCAAATAAGCACTTTTGGGCATCTAACAACTAACCCAAGCCAAAACTTTTTGTGCAAACATTTCATTTGTTTTCAACATTAGAAACCTAAGCCTTATGCTTTTGATTTTCAAACCTTCTCTTCATAATACTTATTTTGAATTGAACCTTTTAATCCACTTTGACTATTTTTGTACATACTTCTAATTGGTAAATATAACCCATTCAAATTTCTTTTGTGGTTCCAATGGCCACTTCTTAATAAAGTTTTTTCATAACCTTTAGCTATTAGGTTTGAGTTATCTTTGTGGTAGATGTAATACTCACCTTTGTCCTTAGTGATGGACAATGAGCCTTCCATGCTAATTATAGGGTTCACCCCTCACTAGCATGTTGAAGCTATCCTCACATGGTGGACTTGTGGTTTTAGGTTGAGTTTTCTCCCTTTGATAACAAAAGACCTTAAGGCTTTTGGACCAATCAATCCACTCATTTGTTTTGAGATTTTTATCCCGAACTACGAGGTTTTGATCCTAATCTTTTTATAAGATGGTACGTAGGCAATAGGTTCATCCATCCAAACACAAAATGTAAATAAACTTGTATATTCTTTTCTCATCTCTTCAATCATGTTTGCACAAACAAAATTTTCACAAAACAATAACCTTCACAAGTGTGAAAAGGGCTCCCTAGGAGTACCTAGGATGTTTTGGGTGCCTAACACCTTCCCATTGCATAACCAACCCCCTTACCCAGATCTATGTTTCTTTTACTAGTTTTTTGTTAAAACTTTTAGGTTTTTGTTCGCTTTCTAACCATTCCTTTGGATAAATAGAAGTGCGGTGGCGACTCGACTTGTATGGTTTACCTTGGATTTAGTCAATATCTCCAAAGGTAGCGAATACCCCGCTACAGAAAAGTGGCGACTCTGCTGGGGATATGTATCCTAGTGGGTTTTGCCAACTTTTCATGCTTGTTGTATTGTATTGTTTTGTGACATATTTTTGTGCAATTTGGGATTACTGTATTGTATGTAATGATTGATTTGCTTGATATTAATTCCTTGTATGCTTGGTGATCTTTGTGAGATGAGTTCTATACCCGGACTCGAGTGCACTTAGGATAGGAGAATGGCATAGTCTTGTTGACTTGTGTGGAGTTATTCCTTAGCAAGTTGACTTGCAAGTCCATTCACTTGGTGGAGGTCATGTTGGGATCAATAATGTCACACAAGTAGTTGTGGTTAGACATTATTCTTTTCAATATAGACCTTAGAAGCCAAAGACCTTAGTTTACCAAGCCCATCTTGGCCTATTCTTAGGATGTATTGCGAAAGTCGTTCAAGTGTAAGATTTGATACGATTGTTACGCGATACTACACTCATAAGAGTCTCTCTTGAGAATATTTTTGGAATACGAGTAGTCGTTTCTCCGATAATATCCGAAGGCTGGGATGATGACTATGGGAACCCCTTGTAGAACATGTTTGGCAGGTTTAAACCCTAGTACATTCCTTTTGGGAGGTTCTTAACCTAAACTCCATGCTCGTGACTTGCAATAAACCCTTGATTCGTGGTCGATCTGTTCATATATCCTTAATATCAATGGAACTTGGGTGTCGATAAGGTGTAAACCATAATCCACCAAAATGGATGATTGATATTAAGGATGATATGATCCATCCCATGACCTTTGTTTGGTGTGCTTTGCTTGATCCTTGAGTGTGATTGTTGCATTCATGCATTCATGCACCCATTTGCATCCATATCATCAATAATAAAAGAAAGTTTTCAAGGAACTTAAGGGGTTTTATTTGCAAAATTTTCAGACATGGAAAGACAAAGAAGGAATACGAAAAAGTACAGCTTCAGGCAACCAGATTTGAAAGAGTTAAGGAATTTGACATCCTATGTATTAGATCCTTTGGATTTCAAGGCTCGTTTTGGGAAGCTTCTTCCTCTTCTGACTACTCAGGTGGACGAAGGATTGATGAGTGTATTGGTGCAGTTTTATGATCCCTTGTACCGTTGCTTTACGTTCCCGGACTTTCAGCTTTTGCCTACCCTTGAGGAGTATGCCTACCTTGTGGGTATACCTATTCTCGACCAGTTGCCGTTCAGTGGCTTAGAGAGTATTCCTACTTCTCGAGAGATAGCAGACATGTTGCACATAGATGAATCTCTGGTTGGTGCTCATATGACTACCAAAGGTGGAATTCAAGGTCTCCCTTCTGAGTTCCTCATCGCTCGAGCTACTATGTATGGGAAGGCCATGAGTGAGGATGCCTTTGAGGCCATCTTTGTACTTCTCATCTATGGATTACTTTTATTCCCCAACATCGACAAGTTTGTGGATGTGAACGCTATTAGGATCTTTTCTACTCTTAATCCCGTTCCTACTCTGTTGGGTGATGCTTATTTCTCTTTGCATATGAGGAATGCAGAGGGTGGTGGTGTTATTGTGTGATGTTTGCCTCTGTTGAATAAGTGGTTTATTCCTCACTTACCTCAGACGGTCGCTTTCAAGGAGAACAAGGGATGTCTACGGTGGTCCACGAGACTTATGTCTCTCACTAATGATGATATCTCTTGGTATAACCGTGTGTATGATGGTGTGCAAATTATTGACTCTTGTGGTGAGTTCTCCAATGTACCTCTTCTTGGTACATGTGGTGGGATTAACTACAACCCTGTTTTGGCGCGTCGTCAGCTTGGGTTCCCCCTAAAGGATAAACCTAACAACATTCTGTTAGAGGGTGTGTTCTTTCAGGAGGGTAAAGATCCCCAAGGCTTGAAAGCTAGGATGGTCCGTGCTTGGCGCAAGATTCATAAGAAAGGAAGGAAGGAGTTGGGTCCTAAGAATTGCATTGCTTTGGAGCCTTACACTGCTTGGGTAAGGAAGAGAGCGTCTGAGTATCTCATGCCTTACGAGTATCCGAGACCTACACCTATGATTGTGGCTGGGCCTTCAACCCTCCCTAATCAAGGAGTAGAGGAGTTGAGAGACAAAGACTGTTCACGTGCTTGGATCCGTGAACGTGAAGAGTTGCTTCAGCAGATTAAGGAGAAGGATGCTTTGATTGAGCTCCTCGAGCATCAAGTTATTGATGATCCTAACGATGCATGGACTTCTCTACTCCCTCAGTCTTCCAAGTTTTGGAAGAGGAAGTACGATCGACTCGCCAAAGAGAAGGCGGATATGGAGGCAGCCTATGAAAGGGAAGTGAAGAGGCTTCGCGCATCTTATCTTCATGTGTCCCGAGCTTTAGATGATTGTTTCTAGGGATCCATAGGATGATTATTTTCCTTTCCTCTTGTACATGACTGACATTGCTGTACTTCTTTTTCCTGATATTATTTTATGAGATATTTCTATATGCGATAAATGTTAAATGATTCCAAAATTTGCAAGTAAAACCCTAAAGTTCCTTTGAAATGTAAAAATAAATCATGTGCACAAGCATTGCATGCATCATGTGCATAAGCAGGTTTTGTTTCCGGCCTCTTGTCTTGTGGTCTAACTCTGTGCTCTTCACTTATTTTGAAGACAAGCTGACTCACCGGTACTACACTAGAGCCAACTCTTTAAGACTGATGGATCAACTAGAGCAAGAGAACCGTGAACTCAAGGAGGAAGTGGCCAGACTGAGTGCTTTGATGGAATCGTTCTTGGCTGCCCAGAGCCAGTCTTCTCCAACGCCTTCAACTCCTCCCTAGAGGACAGTTATCTCCGAGGTTGTTTCCTCAACTGTGCCTGCAGCCAGCGCATATTTTGCTCCGACAGCCATGCCAACCGGGTTTCCGTGGGGGATGCCTCCTAATTTCATGCCCGAGGGTCTTGCGCCAACTTTTGCTTCTATGTCGGCATTTAGCCCGGTCCTTGTTGTTCCCCCTCCCGTCTTGCATACCATGCCTAGGGTAGACGACACCATCTATCATTCTGAGCCGTCTGAAGGCCCAGATGTCTATGAGAAGATGGACGCTATGAATGATCAATTTCTTGAGCTTCGCAAGGAATTGAAAACTCTTAGGGGAAAGGATCTCTTCGGCAAGTCCGTTGTCGATCTCTGCTTAGTTCCAAACGTGAAGATTCCTATGAAATTCAAGGTCCTTGACTTTGAAAAGTACAAGGGAAATACTTGTCCTCTCAGCCACCTGGTCATGTATGCCAGGAAGATGTCTACTCAAACTGATAATGACTAGTTGCTCATCCACTACTTTCAGGACAGTCTGTCCGGTGCAGCTCTGCGTTGGTATATGGGTTTAGACAGCGCGAACATCCGATCGTTCAATGACCTTGGCGAGGCCTTCGTCAAGCAATATAAATATAACGTGGATATTGCTCCCGATAGGGATCAGTTAAGGGCCATGTCCCAGAAGGACAAAGAAACATTCAAAGAATATGCCCAGAGGTGGCGAGAGGTGGCAGCACAGATTATGCCTCCGCTAGAAGAGAAGGAAATGACCAAGATATTTCTAAAGACCTTGAGTTCATTCTATTATGAGCGGATGATTGCTAGCGCTCCTTCTGACTTCACCGAGATGGTGAATATGGGGATGCATTTAGAAGAAGGGGTTAGAGAAGGACGTCTGACCAAGGAAGAAGGCTCTTCTGCCAAGCGCTATGGGGCGTTTGCAAAGAAGAAAGATGGAGAGGCACATGCTGTGACCTCCCATATGAAACCTAGAAGACCCTCTATGAGGAGGAAGACTGTGCGTCCAGCCAGTAACCAGCACCAGGTGGCTCATATAGCACCTGTTTTCAGAGACAATCAACAGTATCAGCAACACAATAACCATCAGCAATCACCTCAGCAATATCAGCAACAACAGCACCGTCCGCGACAGCAGGCCTACCAGCCTCGAAACAGTAATCAAACCAGCACGAGTTACAAGAGGAAAAAGGTCGCTTTTGATCCTATCCCGATGACGTACGCAGAATTATATCCCTCGTTGATAGAGAGGAAACTGATTACTCCGAGAGACCCACCGGTTATACCTGCTAACCCCTAGTGGTGGTATAAGCCCGAATTGCATTGTGTATACCATTCTGGTGCTCCCGGCCACGACGTGGAGAATTGCTATCCTTTGAAGACCAAGGTTCAAGACCTTGTAAGGTGTGGCATTCTGTGTTTCGAGGACGTAGGTCCTAACGTGAAGAAGAACCCATTGCCCGAGCATGGGAAATTCGTCAACATGGTCCAGGGCTACCCTGGCAAATACAAGGTCAAATGTGTTAGTCATATTCGACGGTCTCTGGTTGAGTTGCACCGATTGTTATGCAAGTACAATCACTATGAGCACGATCATGATAGATGCCGAATCTGCCCTGTTAACCGATTGGGTTGTCGCCAGGTGCGTAGAGATCTTCAGGAAATGCTGGATGAAGGAGTTATTGAGATCCTTCAAAACAGAAATGTTGACGAAGATGAGCCTGAGGTCAATGTAATTTCCCCAGTGTTTCGGATGCCCGAACCTGTTATCATCAAGTATGATGGTAGCAAGCAGAAGGTTTCTCCTTCTCTGATTATTAAGCCTGCCGGTCCTGTGCCGTACTCATCTGAAAAAGCAATTCCCTTCCGTTACAATGCTGTTGTTGTAGAAGATGGGAAAGAGGTACCTTTGCCTTCTTCATCTGTGGTGAATATCATTGATGTGAGTGGTTTGACCCGTAGCGGTCACGTGTTTCCAGCACCACCGAAGCCTCAAGCTAAAGCTGATTTTGTCGAACGCCCGATTGGGGATGCTGGGAGCACTCCGAATCCGGCACCAGTTGTTAAACCCTCCTCTACATTGTTAACTCCTGCTTCTGTTGGCCCGAGCAGCAATTTGAAAGAAGATTGTGATGAGATGCTGAGGCTCATCAAGAAGAGTGAGTACAACGTTGTAGACCAGCTTCTACAAACGCCATCCAAGATATCCGTGTTATCATTACTTCTGAATTCAGAACCACATAGAGAGGCTCTGCAGAAAGTTTTGGATGTGGCATATGTAGATCATGATGTCACGATAGAACAATTCGATAGTATTGTTGCAAACATTACTGCTTGTAACAATTTGAGTTTCTGTGACTCTGATCTCCCTGAGGAGGGAAGAGACCACAACTTGGCATTACACATCTCCATGAACTGCAAAGACGACGCCATGTCCAATGTGCTAGTGGACACTGGGTCATCCCTGAATGTATTGCCAAAGTCCACTCTTTCAAAACTATCTTATCAAGGGCCTCCCATGAGGCAGAGTGGAGTAGTTGTGAAAGCTTTTGATAGGTCGCGTAAGACTGTGATTGGGGAAGTTGATCTCCCAATCAAAATTGGACCAAGTGATTTCCAAATTACCTTTCAGGTTATGGACATTCACCCATCGTACAGCTGTCTCTTAGGCAGACCATGGATTCACGAGGTTGGAGCTGTGACATCCACCCTACACCAGAAGCTGAAATTCGTGAAGAACAAGAAACTGGTAGTGGTAGGGGGAGAAAAGGCTCTCCTGGTTAGCCACTTGTCTTCCTTCTCATACATAGATGCTAAGGATGAAGTTGGAACTCCTTTCCAAGCTTTATCTATAGCTGAGCCTATTGAGAAGAGAACTCCTTCATTTGCTTCCTATAGAGATGCGAAGTTGGCCATTGAGTGTGGTGCAACTGCTGGATTGGGGAAAATGATTGAGGTGGAAGACAACAAGTCCCGGGCTGGCATTGGCTTTTCTTCTGGGGTTTTCAACGAGAAAGGGCTGTTCAAGAGTGGAGGTTTCATCCACGATGGTCAGGATGAGGAAGCTGCTGCTGTCTTGGAAGAGGATGCAGAGGATTCGGGCAATTTCATTATCCCTGGGGGGATCTGCAACAATTGGGTCGCTGTGGATATTCCTACAGTTGTCCACAAGTCAACGTAATGATCACTTTGTTTAAAAACCCTTCTCCCATGCCAAAAGGAGAAGTGATGACATTGTTGGCAACATAAATACAATGATATTTTCATTCAATAAATTCATGTTAAATGTTTGTTTTTCCAAATTATTTTCCCTTTTTGCTTTTTGCATGAAATTGGTGATCACATAAAACCCTAAAAAAGAATAAAACCAATCTTTTCATCTGCATAATGATTTGCCTTGTTTGAATTCTAAAGCTTTTCATATCCAAAATCATTATGCAGGTTGATCAAACCCATTGAACATAATGACCCGACACCATCTCCCAACTTTGAATTCCCTGTATTTGAGGCAGAGGAAGATGATGTTGAAGAGATTCCTGACGAGATCACCCATTTACTTGAGCACGAAGAGAAGATCATCCAGCCGCATCTCGAGAATCTGGAGACAGTCAACTTGGGGTCTGAGGATTGTGTGCAAGAGGTAAAGATTGGGGCACTCTTGGAAGAATCTGTTAAGAAGGGGTTGATTGAATTGCTACGAGAATACGTCGATGTCTTCGCCTGGTCATATGAAGATATGCCTGGTCTAGATACTGATATCGTGCAACACTTCCTGCCTTTGAAGCCTGAGTGCATGCCTGTGAAGCAGAAGCTTAGAAGAACGCATCCTGATATGGCAGTAAAGATCAAGGAAGAAGTTCAGAAGCAAATTGATGCGGGGTTTTTGGTGACTTCTACATATCCTCAATGGGTGGCCAATATTGTGCCTGTGCCTAAGAAAGATGGAAAAGTCCGGATGTGTGTGGACTATAGAGACTTGAATAAAGCTAGTCCGAAAGATGATTTCCCTCTACCACATATTGATATGTTGGTAGATAATACAACTAAATTCAATGTCTTCTCATTTATAGACGGATTTTCCGGATATAATCAGATCAAGATGGCACCCGAGGATATGGCGAAGACAAATTCATCACACCTTGGGGAACATTCTGTTATCGAGTGATGCCCTTCGGTTTGAAGAACGCCGGAGCCACATATCAACGAGCTATGACTACCTTGTTTCATGATATGATACACAAGGAAATCAAAGTATATGTTGATGATATGATTGTGAAGTCTAGAACGGAAGTTGAACATGTAGAGCACCTGTTGAAGCTTTTTCAGCGTTTGAGGAAGTACAAGCTTCGGCTAAATCCCAACAAGTGTACATTTGGAGTCCGTTCTGGCAAGTTATTGGGCTTTATTGTCAGTGAAAGAGGTATTGAGGTTGATCCTGCAAAGGTCAAAGCAATACGAGACATGCCTGCGCCCAAAACTGAAAAGCAAGTCCGAGGTTTTCTTGGTCGCTTGAATTACATTTCCAGATTCATATCTCACATGACTGCCACATGTGCGCCGATATTCAAGCTCCTCCAGAAAGATCAGTCTCATGATTGGACCGAGGATTGCCAGAAAGCCTTCGACAGTATTAAGGAGTACCTGTCTGAGCCTCCGATTCTGTCCCCGCCTGTGGAAGGAAGACCTTTGATTATGTATCTGACTGTTCTTGAAGATTCAATGGGTTGTGTCCTTGGTCAGCAAGATGAATCAGGAAAGAAAGAGTACGCTATTTACTACTTGAGCAAGAAGTTCATTGATTGTGAGTCTCGATACTCAATGCTTGAGAAAACATGTTGTGCTTTGGCCTGGGCTGCTAAGCGCTTACGCCAGTATATGATAAATCATACGACTTGGTTGATATCCAGAATGGATCCAATCAAGTACATATTTGAGAAGCCTGCTTTAACTGGGAGGATTTCCCGTTGGCAGATGTTGTTGTTTGAGTATGATATTGAGTATCAAGCTCAAAAAGCTATCAATGGTAGTATCTTAGCTGACCACTTGGCACATCAGCTGATCGAAGATTATCAGTCAGTTCAGTATGACTTCCCAGATGAGGAGATTCTGTATTTGAAAATGAAAGATTGTGATGAGCCTACACTCGATGAAGGGCCAGAGCCTGGTGCCAGATGGAGTATGGTGTTTGATGGCGCTGTAAATCAGTATGGAAATGGTATTGGGGCAGTGATTATTACTCCTCAGGGCACACATATTCCTTTTACAGCAAGGCTAACTTTCAAATGCACGAATAATATGGCTGAGTATGAGGCCTGTATTATGGGATTGGAGGAATGCATTGATCTAAGGATCAAGCATCTTGATGTTTATGGAGATTCGACCCTTGTTGTTAATCAGATTAAGGGTGAATGGGAAACGAATCAGCCTGGTCTCATTCCATATAGGGATTATGCGAGGAGGATTTCAACGTTCTTTACTAAGGTTGACTTCCATCATATTCCTCGAGATGAGAATCGGATGGCAGATGCTCTTGCTACGCTAGCCTTGATGATTATGGTTAAATATTGGAATGAAGTTCCCAATATCACTGTGATGCGTTTGGATAGACCAGCTCATGTGTTTGCGGTTGAAGAAGTAAAAGATGACAAGCCTTGGTATTATGATATTAAGTGTTTCCTTCAGAGCCAGATTTACCCACCCGGGGCATCTGTGAAAGATAGGAAAACTTTGAGGAGATTGTCAGGCAGTTTCTACCTCAATGGAGATGTGTTATACAAGAGGAATTTTGACATGGTTCTTCTCAGATGCGTGGATAGACACGAAGCAGACCTGTTGATGACTGAAGTTCATGAAGGTTCATTTGGTACTCATTCCAATGGACATGCCATGGCTAGAAAGATATTGAGAACAGGCTACTATTGGCTGACAATGGAGTCTGACTGCTGCAAGTACGTGAAGAAATGCCATACGTGTCAGATTTATGCGGATAAGATTCATATTCCTCCGACACTTCTGAATGTGATTTCATCACCATGGCCTTTCTCCATGTGGGGAATTGACATGATTGGCATGATAGAGCCAAAAGCGTCTAATGGACACAGATTTATTCTCGTAGCAATCGATTACTTCACCAAGTGGGTTGAAGCGACATCATATGCAAATGTGACCAGACAGGTGGTCGTGAAGTTTATCAAGAATCAACTCATATGCCGTTATGGTGTGCCAGACAAGATCATTACTGATAATGGATCTAAATTGAATAACAAGATGATGGAAGAGTTGTGTAGTGAGTTCAAGATAACACATCATAATTCTTCTCCTTACAGACCAAAGATGAATGGGGTTGTTAAAGCCGCTAATAAGAAAATCAAGAAGATTATCCAGAAGATGGTTGTCACGTATAAAGATTGGTATGAGATGCTGCCATTTGCTTTACATGGATATCGTACATCTGTCCGCACTTCAACAGGGGCAACCCCTTTCTCTCTTGTTTATGGCATGGAGGCCGTACTCCCAGTAGAGGTGGAGATCCCATCAATGAGAATCTTGATGGAGGCCAAGTTGACTGATGCTGAATGGGTTCAGAGTCGTTATGACCAGCTGAATTCGATAGAAGAAAAGAGATTGACTGCCATGTGCCATGGTCAGTTATATCAGCAGAGGATGAAGAAATCTTTTGATAAGAAGGTCAAGCCTCTTGTGTTCCGAGAAGGTGACCTTGTGCTCAAGAAAGTCTTGTCTTTCGCGCCCGATTCCAGGGGCAAGTGGACTCCAAACTATGAAGGTCCATATGTTGTTAAGAGAGCCTTTTCAGGCGGTGCTTTGATACTTACAACTATGGATGGGGAGGATTTCACTCGTCCTGTGAATTCAGATGCAGTCAAGAAGTACTTCGCCTAGAAAATAAAAATAGAAGAGCTCGCTAAGTTGAAAACCCAAAAGGGCAGCTTAGGCAAAAATGAGCATCTCGGTGGATTGAAAACCCGAAAGGGCGGTCCAGGCAAAAATTAGAGACATGAAAAAATGATGAATATTTATATCCCGCTAGGTTGAGTACCTCATCCTGGGGCAATCTAGGCAAAAATTAGGGATTTGGCAAGTAACTGCATCCTGACAAGACTTTGTTCTACCATTATCATCTGTCAGAGATTCTCGTTCATTCGTCATCAACTGAAGCTTCAGATACATCGGATTCGGAATTGGTGGAGAAATGGTCATTATGTTCAATGTAGCCCTTTTCCAATATATATCACCAATTTCAAATTTGTAAAGATCTATGGAGTCTTGCCATTCGCGGACTACCATTCCATCAAATAAATTTGAGCCTTTTATCCAGTTATTTGCACTCTTATTTGTTTCTATTCAACAAATGTTTTGCAGGTTTTAGTTGAGAAAATATCATTGTTTTAAACAAACAAATTTCTTCATAAATTGTTTTAAAACAAAGTGAACATTCACAGAGACAAAAGGATACTTAAGAGATCCTCAGTGCTCTCCCAAAGGTAGTATAGTCTCCAACAGGGTAAGACATTTGTTCATATTCCTGGCATGACTGTATCCTCTTCCTCCAGGATATTGTTGTGGTTTATCCCACCAAGTGGAGTGCTTGTTGAGGTTATTTACCTCTATTCCCTTCAGCAGAGCAGTGATCTTTCCTCCTCAGCAGATGTGCTCTCTCTGGAAGATTCGATTCTTGGTGGTTAGTCCCCAGAATCACTTTATCCCTCGGATAGATTCCCCGATAGAGTTGCTTATGTGGCAGATTCTACCTGTGCCCTAAGCTCTTTTCCCCAGCTGAGACTGATGATTCATCCCCTGCAAAGATATTATTGTCTCCGATCCCCGGCAGATTGGTCACTCTCTGGTGATTTTGGCCCTGTCTCTTGAGATGTAGTACCGGGTGGTTGATTCCTAGACCTGTTTGTGTTAGATATGTCTGTTTGTCAGCATTCATCAAACATAAATTACGCATATACATGCATAATTATAACATTCAAATATTCATGCTGCATTTCTTTGCCATATATCGTTTGTTTGTTGTCTCCTGCTATTTGGTGGTATATATTTCCCCAAGCAGATGTGTGCGTCTGATCTCTCCATATAGAGTCGGCTCCATAGGCAGAAAGCGTCTATCCCTTTCTTCCATATTCCCCACTGAGATACATCCTCGTGGATGACGGTTGTTTCCGTTTCCTCCCAACACACATATTGGGATGGGTTCCCTAATTGAGTTATATCCTCATTAGGGCGAGTCTTGATTCAGTTTGCCTCTTTGGTTTGATCCTAAATTGGCATCTTACGACTGTTTCCTTTTGCTTCCCTGTGGTATAAATGAATAATTACTCATGATTAGTGATCATTCATATTACCCTGGCGGAACCAGTGGTCTTCTACCCTGATACCGGTGGTTGTAAACCCTATTCTCTTTCCCTTGCAGAGTTAACCTTTGATTCATCATAATTGATGACGGTTACTTTTCCGTGGTTTCCTATCCAGTATCCGGTAGGTGTAATCCCCTCCTTGGTGATTATCTTCATTCAATATTCGGTGTTGATATCCCCTTATTTTCCTGGATAATTGCTCTGATTTCGCAATTTATCCCCAGCGAGTTATCTCTCGTCCACCCTGTTGTTGGTAACAATTATTTCTCTCCTGAATTGGTCATCATTATATACCTAGTTTCGGTATCCCGATGCCTTTTCTTTTCGGTCGATTTATCCTTTATTAACCCAGTAACCGGTTGTGGATAACCTTCCATGCGAGTATATTATCCATGTTCTGACGGTAATAGATAATATATCTCATGCGCTCTTCGGTCGAAGCTTTTTGTTCTTCCCTATTCGAGTAAGATTCGTATCCCCTTTGCGGAATCGAATATCTGTCCTGTAATCGAGTTTACTTTTAGCCCTCTGTTGGATGATGAGTGTCTTGGGAATATTCCCTAATTCACGCCTTGGTGGGTCACCTATTATATGCCCAGTAATCGGTATCCCTGGTGTTCCTTCCTTTCTGCTCCCTATTATGACTTTTTTGTCCCCTACGGAGTCAGAGTCCCTGAGTTGAAATATACCTTTTTTAGGTCTTCCTCAGATGTTTTGAAGTTTTGATATCTCTCACCCTTATACCGGTCTTAGATATTCAATTCTTCCTGGGCATGTTGTATCTCTCGCCCTTATACCAGTGTTCGGATCACATGTCTCTTTGAGCTTATTACCTAGTAACCGGTAATACCTCATCCCCATGCTCCCCTAGAGGATTCTGTTGGGTACCCCCAGCAAGTCCTTAGTGGATTGTCTTCGTCCGGATTTTTATCCGAAGTATCCATTGCGGATAGTTTTGCTATATTGGCATATTCCCCAATACATGCATCTTTGAGTCAGCTCGAGTCTTTCCAAATGGATTTATTCCCTTTGGAGATTCTTTTCCCCGGTTTTGAGTCGTGACCTGCTCACACATTTTTAGTCCTTTACTCCCCAGTAGATTCTCTGCCCCATAGAATGAATTATTCATGGGAGTCATCAATTTCTTCTTAATCTTTACCGTTGTGGACACATATCCCCACAAGGTGTTACCTTTTGTTTGCATACATACATTTGCATCATGAGGTCTCTTAGGGACCAAAATCCGTCTCTTTGTTATTATTTAAGCCCATTCTACCTCGTCGAGACAAAGATTTTAACCTTCCCTTCTCCGGCTAGAATGACCTTAATAGGGGTATCTGTAAGACCCTAATTTTGCCCCTAAGA